>NC_140485.1:82243111-82335611 GCF_964271855.1 Acomys minous | reverse complement strand
GAAGATGGGGAGGAAGCAGGCAAGGGGGCTGGCCACGGCGCTGAGGGTGGCAGACAGGTGGTAGGCGACAGGCCCATAAGGCAGGCAGGAGTAGGTCTGCACCGAGGGCAGCACACCGTTGGTGAGTGCGTTGACAAAGGCCACCACGAAGTAGATGAAGGCCAGCTGGGCTGGGCCGAGTCGAGCCACACTGACTTCCACCCTCCCCTTGCCTGGGCTGCTCGCAGAGGTGCCCAGTGAGCTGGTGTCCTCTGCGTCTCGTGGCCTGATGGAGTGCAGGATGACCTGGGAGTGGAGGAGGTCCTCTATGGAGCCTTGCCGTCCCCAGGGCTGCCGTTGCAGGAGGAAAAAGGCCACCAGGCAGCAGCCCATCAGGAAGGACAGCAAGAGGAAGAACAGCAGTGGCGGGAAGCGTGGGGCCAGGTAGTGGCTCTCCAGGTGCCAGGTGATGGGTGACAGGGAAGGGCTGGGGGTTCCCTGTGGAGGAACAAAGCCACAGTCAGCCACATCACTGTGGGAGGCATCCATGTCAGATACAATTGCTACATCATCCCAGATGCCCAGATAAAAATCTGGCCCTGCAGAATTAAAGGTGGCACACGCCTTTAATCCCAGCACTCCGGGGGCAGAGGCAGGCAGATCGCTGTGAGTTCGAGGCCAGCCTGGTCTACAAAGTCAGTTCAGGACAGCCAAAGCTACACAGAGAAACCCTGTCACAAAAAACAAAACAACAACAACAACAAATCTGGCCCTGAGGAGTTCAGAGATGTCTCGTCTTTAGATTTTCACTTCCTGGGTCTTTGTGATTTTGTTTGGGGGATCAGGATAGCCGCCCCCCATCTAACTAGAAGACTAGAATATATCACCCCAAGATTTCTTTAGAACCTGGTACTCTAAACTGGTTGAGTTGGGACAGAGTCGTAGCTCCCCAAGGTCCCCTGGGGACATTTTCAGGACTGCGCTATGTAACCTTTGTCACCTGTCAGATTTCATCTGAGTTTATCACCGGCCACCTTTGCTCATCAGCTGTCTGCTCTTCTCCCCTGCAGAGTATGTTTCCACACCCCAGGAGCCCCGAGACCCTGTCACTGGCTGCTGTGTGAGCCCTATCACCTGGCCCATCTTTGAATCTCAAACTTTTGTGAACCCCCCCAACATGCGCACACTTCAAACGGTCCTTCTCACCCGCCTCACACACGTTAACTCGTAGCCCTTAGCTGACAAGATGGCTCCACAGATGAAGCCACTAGCCATGCAAAGCAGACAAGCCAGAGTTCCGGCCCTAGAACCCTTGTAAAGGTGGGAATAGAGAACTGACCCTACAAAGTTGTCCTCTGACTGCCACACTTGTACTGTGGTAGGTGGCCCTATGCGCATGTCAGAAGACACATAAAAACAAACAAACAAACAAATACATAAAATAATGTCTAGTCCTGTCAAGGAAACAACGGAAATAGAGGAAGCAAAATTTCCCTTCCCTATACTGGGGACCAAGCACAGTGCAGCAAAGGCTCGAGGTCACACTAGGTACCTGGGTGATGTGGGTCTCCACAGCGGTCACAGGGCTCAAGGTGGTGCCCGGCGTCTCCGTGGTATTGACACAGGTGGTGATACCTGAGCCTTGGACCAGAGCCACCAGTGCGGGCAGGAGGCCACTGAGCCCCTCGCCTATGAAGAAGGTGGTAAGATAATACGTGGGCAGCTGGCTCATGAAAGGCAAGAAAGTGACGGAGGACGTGCAGTCCACTAGGGCCAGGAAGAAGGTGAGGACGATGAAGGCCACGCTGTGGTGTCCACCCTGTATCCACGAGGTCATGTTCCATAGGAAGGCTAGGAGGATGCAGGCAGCTGTGCCAATGCCCAGGATAAGGAAGATCACCGGCACCTCTGACAGGCAGCCAGGCTGGAAACGATGTAACAGGGTGACTAGCAGGGGGCCTATGTTGGCCAGTTGAATGACCACAGTGAGGTAGGAGGGCAGGTACCAGCCTTCGGGCAGCTCGGTCACCAGCAGTGGCAGCTCTACCCAGAGCCCGTTGATAGCCACCCAGGAGCCCATGCCGAAGACACAGACCAGCAGGTGTGTCAGAAAGGCCATCGTGGCCAGCTTCAGCCGGACGCTGTCCCGTCCTCCAGGTCAGGCTGTGGCGGAGCTGGTAAAGAAGGAGACCATCAGTGAGCTGGCTTTGTATCATCAGAAAACACAGATGCATTTGTTCACAGATAGCCTTCAACTGGGCAAGGCTTTCCTCTCAACTAAGCAGGAATCAGAAATCCTTGCACCACGAAAGAAAAAAAAAAAGATTGATATATTCAACCTCAGAAATGTTAAAACTCACATATGCGAAAAATGCAAGCAAGCAGGTAAACAAAATATCTTCTGTAAAAAAAAAAAAAAAGAGAGAAATACCAGCAGCAAGGTCAAAAGACAAGTGACAACCGGGGATAGATATGCGCAAAACAGACAAAAGGCTTGCTTCTTCAATATATGAAGAGTTTTTACAAACCAAGAACTGAAAACTCAGGAAAGAAATTTGCCAGGGATATAAACAGTTTAAAGGAAAAGCACAGGACAGGTCCTTAATCCATAAACAGGTCTCTCTTCTGGATGGGAAAATGACTCCAGGGCACCATTTCCATGGTCACATGTAAATTTTTCACGTGAGTTGGAAAAGTCAGCAGATGTAACATTTTTTGATAACCATAACCAAAGAAGCTCAGCCATCTCACATTAGTGTCTTTGATGATCAGGTGGGGAGGAAGAGGCCTAGAAAGTCAGAGTCACAGGCCCAAGGCCACCCAGGCAGCAAGTGGCATGTGCCTTTGTGAAAGCTGTATCACCCCAGGCCTTCCTATAATGGAGGAAGAGGGGGGGGACTTCTTTCCTCCCACCATATGCCTTGAATTGGCCCATGCCAGATCTCACCCAACCGGAGTCACAAGCCGACTCCAAGTGTTCTTTTTCCTTTTATTTATTTATTTATTTATTTATTTATTTATTTATTTTTCCTGTTTTGGTTTTGAGACCAAAAAAAAAAAAAATCTGATTATTTAGCCCAGGCTAGGCTAGAACTCATGATCTTCCCGCTCTTACCTCAGGAGTATATGTCACCACACTCATGAACCCCTCTTTTGTTCTAGCAGTTCTAGAGCCCAAGCTGCACCCAGGAATCTCTGATGCTTTGTCAGCCTCTCTCCCTGGTCCCTACACAGGAAACTGACCTAGGAACAGGAAGTTATTTGAGAGATGGGAGCAGAGTGGAGGTGATTAGACCTCACTATCAAGATGCTGTCCTGTGTCCTGTTCTCACCCAGGGCTCATCTGGCCTCGCCCCAGGCTTGCTAGAGGACCTGGAGGCAGGTACCTTCCAAGCTGCTCCCCTGCCCCACCTGCAAAGGTGTACTGGTGGGCTGCTTCTTCCCCGACCCAGATTCATACAGGATCCTGCGCCAGGAAGCCATCCCAGTGCCCTTGCTGGGTCCATGCTCCAGGGGGCGCAGGAGGACACTGCCAGTTACTACTGCTCTGTTGACTTCCTGACGCAGCAAATGATAAAATGAGATCAGAGGGAGCCTGTCAGTAATTAAAGCAGGCAGTTTCCCATCCGGGGCTGTCATGTGAGAGGAGAGATAAGCAGTCCATCAGGGGCTGCACCCCAGACCCCCCACTTCCATCCTACTCAGTTCTCTAGGTCTGGAGACCCTTTAAAGAACAACCAGTACTAGCCGGGCAGTGGTGGCGCACGCCTTTAACCCCAGCACTCGGGAGGCAGAGGCAGGCGGGTCGCTGTGAGTTCGAGGCCAGCCTGGTCTACAACGTGAGTCACAGAGAGACCTTGTCTTGAAAAACCAAAACAACAACAATAACAAAACAAATAAACAAAAAAGAACAACCAGTACTGCTTGCTCATAGGGAGAGGATGTCCCAGGCAGAGGGGACAGCATATACAAAGGTCAGACCGGTTCTCTCAGAGCAGTGAGTGAATGTTCCTGGTGTGGCAGGGACACGTTTAAAATATGAACGTGAGGTGGGGTGTAGCCCCTCCACCCCTGCATCCTGGATATTGAACCCAGGGGACACATACATGCACGGCAAGAGCTCTGTCACTGGGCTACACACAGCCTTCTTGCTTTTAACGTTTAATTTTGAGACAGGGTCTCATTGAGCGGTCCAGGCTGGCTGTGACCTCATTCTGTAGTCCAGACAGGTCTCCCTCTGCCTCCGCCTCTCTAGAAGCTGCCACTATAGGCTTGCGCCACAAGGCATGGCTCACTATCTGTATTTTCTGCTCTGTCTTCAGTGACCTTGTGGCTCTTGGGCACTCATGTAGTAACTAGCCTTTATTGGGTGCCTACACCCGGCTGAACAATCGTCTCCGACTCTCAGGAATGGGAGTCAATCTGTCACCCAGGAAAACGGGAAAATCAAAACCAGCAGCACTGAATACACAGAGCTAAGAAGAGTTGGGAGGTGGGACTACCGGGTGTGAAAAAGTCTGAGGAAAGAGGGTCCAGGGTGGAGACGGTTAGCCAGTGCAAGGCGCCCACCATGTTCAAAGACCTTGGGGCTAGTGTGGCTGTAGATGTAAGATGAAGGGCAAGAGCGAAACAGAGGGGCAGTCACAGGGCCTTCAAGGACAGTGTGGGTGTGTCCTCAGTGACCCGCATGGGTTGAGGAAGACCAGTCTTGACTGGCTCTGGTGGGGAGAGCAATAGGTAGCCACAAACGAAGCAAGGCACAGCCGTTGCATGTCAGGGTCCTGACTGGACGTTGAGCCGCCAAGGCTGCTTGCAGACCACCCATACTGAACCCCTTTACATCCTCTCTGCAGTCCTGGGTTCACCCCCATTTCACAGGAGGGGGAGAAACCGAGGCTCAGAAAGGAAAAAAGAAATGGCCAGAGGTTACACGCCTGCTCGTGGTGTGTGACACTATGGAGCAGTCCTGCATTTTTTGTTACTTTTGGTCAGCTAGTGCAAGGCGCGCTCTTTGAAAGGAGAAGCCGCCCTCTTTGTGACTTCTACATCAAACACCGAATGTCAGCGGTCCCACACCCCCATTGTGTGGCACTGGCTACCTCCTCCCCTGTGTGGCCTGACCTTGGTCCTGGACTGGAACCGTTTCCTGGCATTTGTGGGAAGCCTCCCATCTCAGGATCCTCAGAGGTTAGGCATTCAAGGAGCCTATCTGGGCTTATCAGCAAGTACAGAATTCTCCCACGGGAATCGGTATCCAGGTGGGGGGTTTTCTCTCCTGTGTGGATGCAGCATCTGGTTTGTAAGGGACTGGGCCACCCTACACCCTGGCGCCACGGTTGGGTGCTCACCCTGCATAGACAGGCTGGCAGCTGGTGGACACGGAGCCAAGGGGGCCAGACTGGAGAAAGCCAGCCCCAGCCTGCACGGGGGGCACTGGGGACCGGGTAAGGCCTGCCTGGCTTTGGGTCGGCAGAGCAAGGGACCAGAAAGCCAACCTGAGGGACGGAGTAGGGTTCTGAATAGGGGCTGAGGAGGTGTGGACCAGTGGTTGGTGCATGGTAGACAGGCCACTGGGGCCCAGAGAATCAACAGTCAGACCTGGAAGTGGACAGAAGGAAAGAAGGAGGAAAAGAGGAGACAGGAGAAGCTGAGGCAGAGTTAGAGACTAGAAGGAGGTGGAGGTTAAGGGGCAGCTATTTTGGGGGGACAGGAATTTTTGCCTATGGTCCTCAACTTATGCCTATTCAAGTTCCCTTTGCAAAGACTTGTTCGGGCAACCACACACCTGGAAAGCAGGTAGTGGCAGTGGCACCCTGCCCACCCTGATCTCTGAGAGAGCTGTGTACTGTCCAGGCTATATGACCTCAGCTCTTCTTTGAGCCTCCTGGGTGGGGGGGTGTCCCACCTGTGAAAGGGCCTGGGTATAATCATGGTTTGGTGGCCCAGGTCTAAGCACGGGCCGAGGGGCCAGAGGAGGAAAGGGGGGTGGGGGGGGTGCTCAGGCTCCCTTCCTTCTTCCCTTCCCTGGCATGCGGCCTCTCCCACACTAGCCAAACTTTGGAGGCTGGGAGACCTTGTGCGCCAGTGGTTGAGGCTCAGCTGGTGCCTGCAGTTGCAGCACAGCATCTGTCGCTGGCTGGCCGGGGCTGGGAGCGCAAGGGCGGCTCAGAGTCCGCAGCTACTCCACCGACTCCGGCCGCCCTCCTGGAGAGAACTAGGGGAAAGGTCACAGGCCACCCGCTGTACCCAGGCGGATGCCCCCCAACCGTGCTCCACCAGCCACTCACCGAGGGTGAAGGAGGGTCTGCCTGCAGAGTAGCTCCAGGAGTCTGTGGCAGCACCTGTCTGTCCCCGCCCCGCCCCGGTGGCGACAGCGGGAAGGTAGGCGGGACCGGGGGTGGGGTGGGGGTGGGGGGTGGGGGGTGGCCCTGAGACAGCGCTCCAGAGCCACTGCCAGCAGCCTATAGAGAGCCTTCAGCATCCCGCCCCTCTCCTTCCCGCGAGAGCAAGCCAGGGGTGGGGTAGAGGCTTTTGCGATCAGACATAAGTAAGCTAGTGCTCCTCAGTCCTGCTTTTGGGAGCCCACTCCAGGATCTCTGCTGTACAGATGAGGAAAAGTGAGGTTCAGAGAAATGAGTTCTTGAGTGGAGCCACCCAGCTCTGAGTGACTCTCAAGCCTCTGGTGTCTGGGCAACAGGGCATGTGTTTTTCTGCCCTATTTCACAGATGGGAAAACTGAGACCCGGGGAGGAATATGCTAGTGTCAAGGAAGTTGTAACAGGAAGCACTGGGCGAGGACTGGAGGCAGAACCGTGGGGTGTTCACGCTGGGGGAAAAATGCGTCAAACAGGGTTTGGAACGCAGTCTCCTTTTGGGTGGCCGCCAGTGAATAAATTCAGCACTTTCTGAACTGCCTGCCACTCTCAGCTCCGAGAGCCTCACTGTTATGGAGACCTGGGGCAAGGGTGGAGGGGGGAGGGAGGGTAGGCGGGGTGCAGGGCGGGGGGGGGGGGCGGGGAGGGGGGTGAGGGGAGGGGGGGAGGGTGAGCCCTTACTCAGCAGGCGGTGTGCTATTGGGCTCAGAAAACACTACTCAAAGAGTATAGCAGCAGGTCTCCTGTCCCTTCCCCTGACCTTACCCTAAGCAGACATCTTTACATCTTTGGGTACAGTTTGACCTGGTCCATCCAAGCCTCCAGGATGGCCTGGGGCTCTGGCCTTTGGTCATAGAATCCACATCTCCCCGTGGAGGCAGTCCAAGAGAGTCACAGTGTATCTATAGCCACAGAGGGCTGTACAGACAGCTCTGATCATAGGGACACTTTATCTCTGCGACAAGATAATCTTTACTCACGTGCAGTGCCTCCCTCATAACCTGGGTGCCACTTCCCTTCCCAAGACCCTTTGGTCACGGAGCATCCCAGCCTAGCTCCCTCCCCCTGACCCTTCTCCAAACCTCTGATTTTGTGGTACTTTGGTTGGAATTTCTCCTGTGGGTGTGTCTCCTGCCCGTACTACAACGTGAAAGAGCTTGAAAGGGGAGCCGGCACAGACACGCCCTTCCTGTTGAACCAAGGCCACGTGTGTTAGCCTTAGGGGACACAGGCCTGAAAAGGAGGCCTCCCCAGCAGAGGCTACCCCTGCACTTGCTCCCGGAACGCTGTCCTCCTGGGTGCAGCAAGGACTTCCTCCATCCCAACTGTCCTCCTTGCTGTGGTCCAGCCAGCGGCCGGGCCTTGCACAGGTGCTCCACGGTACTGCTAATTTAATAAACTGCCATCAACTCTTGGAGACCGCCTGCTGCTCACCTAATTCACCCAAGTAAAGTCCTCTTCCAACGGGGACCAGTAATCTTCAACGCCTTTTCGCTTTCACCAGTTGCCCTGGCTACTTTTGGAAGCGCGTACGGTACCTTTTGGGCCACCGTACACCATTCCTTCAGTGGAAAGCCCTGTCTGGCCCGCATCACTTCCTGACGAGATTCAATCTCATTTCCAACCATGAATGTCAAGTGCCACCTCCACTGAGGAACTCTCCGGTCTTGTCTGTAACAAGCCACCTGCATGGGTCACTGTTCACTGCCCACATGAATGTGCCCCAGCCCTGACTTTGTAATCTGTAGAAAGTCTTATAGCTTTTGTTGTTTATTTATGATTTTTTAACTTTTAAATAGTTTCCTCCCTGCCTACACTCTGCATTTTTTGGGGTGCTGGGGAAGGACCCAGGGTTTAGGTAGGTAGGTGCCTTACCACTGAGCCATGCCCCCAGATCCTTCGAGCAGTTTAAAATTTACAGAAAGTTTAAAGTTTATTTGCACAGGCCCAGCGGGTGGGGGGTGGCGTGGGGCACAACTCAGTCTGTTTATTCCTTTTTTTTTTTTTGAAACAAACATGTACCCTGGCTGCCCTCAAACTCTATATCTGCACAGAGATGGGCCTTGAACTTCTGATCCTCCTGCCTCTACCTCCCAAAGGCTAGGATCACGCCACTCCTGGCTTTATGCTGGGCTGGGGGATCCAACCCAGGGCTTTGTGCATATTAAGCCAAGTACTTTACCAATTGGGCTACATCCTCAACAACTCCTAAATGTTCACACTGCCTTTTGCACTTAATGTCAGAGACCTCTTAAACCAGGCATGGGTGGTGCACACCTTTAACCCCAGCACTTGGGAGGCAGAGGCAGGTGGATCTCTAAGTTGGAGGCTAGCCTGGTCTACAGAGAGAGAGTTCTAGGACAGCCAAGGCTACACAGAGAAATCCTGTTGTGGAAAAAGAAAGGAAGGAAGGAAGGAAGGGGGAGGAGAGAGAGAAAGAGAGAGAGAGAGAGAGAGAGAGAGAGAGAGAGAGAGAGAGAGAGAGAGGAAAAGAAAAGAAAAAAGAAAAGAAAACTCTGAGACCCCTCTAATCACTATGCTGCTGACTTCCTTTAGGGGTTTCATTATCAACTCCAGTTAATTCAGCCACTGCCGTTAAACGCTAGCTGTAAACCTGATACCATGGGAAGGGCTTAGGATGTACAGGTGAACGGGGGTCAAAGTTCTGGCCCTTGGCAAAGTGGCGTCTAGTAGAGATGACTGCGTCAACAACTTACTCCTTATAATGGGCCTAGGGGGCGGGGGGGGGGGGGGGGGGAGGAGAACGAGGCGGGTGGGCGGGACACTCGAGGCGGGTGGGCGGGGCGTCCTCTGGAGCTGAATGCGGCTAGTCCGCCTTGGGCCAGCTAGTGTGGGAAAGTGCTTCTTCAGTCGGCTGGTTGTTTGGGATTCCTTTCCGCAGGATCACTTTAGCTCCGCCCATTGCAGGTGCTCATTTATTTGACGAACCCCGACTGCAAAGTTTGGAGCAGTCCCACAGGCCTGTGATTTCAGCCGTTCGGGAAATTGAAGGAAATACACACGAGTTCAAGGCCAGCAAGGACTGCAGAGCAAACCCCTGCTTATCGCCGTCTGAAAACAAAACTAATGGGCTGGGTAAAGACGCTTGTCCCCAAGCCTGTCAATCTGAGTTCGATCACTCAGACCCACATGATGGCAGGAGAAAACAGATTCCCGCATGCTGCCCTCTGACCCCCACACACTGTGAGGGATGTGCCCCCTCCCCCCAACAGATGTAATAGAAAAGACCCTGGTTCACTAAGGAAGCACAGAAGAGCAACTCAGCCATAACTGGTACCTGCAAATAGAGCCTTGGACGACTCGAGGTGGCGCTCACGTTCCTTGGGAAGCCCCAGAAGCAGAGACCAGCCTGTCCACAAGTGCCCAGGCCGCACAAGAGCAGGCCGCCCACAGGAGCAGCTTCCTGACCTCACCCTCCTGTGGGAAGGTCAGGCACTAAGGAGCCGCTGCAGTTCACCAGAGAAGCCGCCAGGAGGTGCAGGAGCCTTCATCCTACTGAGGGGCCTTAGAATTTCACAACCAAGGTCCCTCTCCACCCAACCACACCGCTCCCCTCTCCCCACCCCTCCCCCCCCCCCCCCCGCTCCCCCTCACTCCGCCACCGTTCTAGAGTGCGGTAAGTGGGGCCTCCAAGCTAGAGTGAGGAGAAGGCAGGAGAAGAAAGTCGAAATGCTGGTGTGGACAAAGTGCCATCAGAGAAAAGGGCTGGAAAAAGGCTTTAGAGAGACCTCCAGAACATTCAAGAACTAATTAGCTCCCTTTGCGGGGCAGCAGCATACCGAAGTCCCCATCAAGACAGCTGACCTCACACCCAACAAGACAGCGAAAGCACAGGAGCGCTTGGGGTGTGGGGGATGGGGGTGCGGGCGGAATAAATTATCTAACTTTATTCCTTTGAAAAGCATCCCCACTAATCAGTTCCACACTTTGTTTGTTTGTTTGTTTTTCAAGACAGAGTTTCTCTGTGTAATAGGCCTGGCTGTCTTGGACTCGCCTTGTAGACCAGGTTGGCCTCGGACTCACAGAAATCTGCCTGCCTTACCTCCTGAGTGCTGGGATTAAAGATGTGCACCTCCAACACCCAGTTGCCCCCCCCCCCCAATTCTTTAGGATGTATGTGTGAAATTTAGCACATAGATCTGTAAGAAACAATCTACAAACATTGGCTGTGGTGTGTGTGTGTGTGTGTGTGTGTGTGTGTGGGCTCGGGGAGTGCTCAGGAGGAGGGATCAAAGGAAATTTTAGCCTTAACTGATATATTTAACCATCTGTGAATCTGTAAGCCTGTTGGTTGTTTAACCTAAAATTATAACAGACTATTAAAAAGAAAAAGTGAAGAATAAGAAAAATATCCAATGTTAACTTATGCTGCATCAATAAAGCTCTCAGCACACAGGGCACGGGAGGTGGCAGGTCCCTCTGTTCTTGTGTGAAAACTATCGACAATCAGCAGGCAGATCTGCTCTGCAGCTCCTGGGCTAAATGTAGCTATTAATAGGATGCAACCCAAAGCTGCAAACTCATTTACATTACGAAATTTAAAAAAAATTTTTTTTGGTAAGTCTATTGCACGGTTCTTTAGCATGAACTTTGTTTTTGTTTGTTTGTTTGTTTGTTTTTAGGTTTTTTGAGACAGGGTTTCTCTGTGTAACCTTGGCTGTCCTGGACTCACTTTGTAAACCAGGCTAGCCTCAGTCTCACAGTTGATCCACCTGCCTCTGCCTCCGGAGTGCTGGGATTAAAGGCGTGCGCCACCACGCCTTTAGCATGAATTTTATAGATGACAGTATTATGTCTCAATGTCAAAAAGTTGGACACACCTGGTTTAGGCATGGCAGGCATTGGGGGTGGAAGGAATTCCATACATACAGAGCATAGAGACGCGGTTATATACCCTCCAGCCAAGCCTGAGGAACGGGCGGGGCATAGAGCTGACCCCCGCCCCCCGCCCCCGTGTGTAGGCAGCAATGGACACACCACTGCCACCCAAAAAAAAGGCTGGAACCGAGAGAAAAGGACCAGAAAAGGAGTCAGACTCCCCACTCACAGGGTAGGGCTGATGTTGGGTAATAAATGGCGCGGGAGCACTAGGTAGTACCCGGGGAGGATGTTGCGCAAGCCGGCACCACAGGAGTGTAGTGAGCCCAGGAATAGATGAGGCCAGGGCTGGGTAAGAGATGAGGAGCAAACCTCACCGGGATTGCTTGCGCAAGGAATTTGAGTGCTTGCAGTTTCAAGAAGTTGCCACAAGGTGGAGCCATCTGAGGGAATTTGTAAAAGGCCTTGGAGCAGGGGGTGGGTGGGTGGATGCGTGAGAACTGTGGTGGGTTCTGTCTTCCTCCAAATTTCACTGTGTTCCAGGCAGGGAAGGTCAACAGGGAACACGGGCCCCAAATGGACCTATGATCTTCCTATGGACTGCGTGTCTGACCCCTCCAAAGATCCCGCGGGACCCTTATAACCCTCCAGAGGCACCACTCAGGCTCCACCTTCGTGGCCTGTCTGAATGGTCGCAATCTTTTGATTCACTGTCCAACCCTCTCTCCTCTGTACTCGATACTTAGTGATGCTGTTTGCCTGTGCTTTCTCTGCACAGTTCCTCACCACCTTGTCGGGTGGGTAGCCAGCCTTCTGCTCCCCTGTCCTCAGGAAGTTGGGTGGCTTCTCTTCTCTCCCTGCCTCCAACTCCCTAATGGCTTTCTTGCGGTTTGCACCCTGTGACAAACTTATTTCCTGCCTCAGGACCTTCGCAGCTCCATGACCCCTTCCTCAGTATATTCAGGTCTCTGCTTAGCCCCCCAATCCCCCCCCACCCCCGCACCCCCCAGACATGGTTTCTCCTGGAACTCACTCTGTAGACCAGGCTGGCCTGGAACGCAGAGGTCTGCTTTCATCTGCCTGTCAATGCCTTCAGAGTGGGATTAAAGGAGTCTGCCGCCCCTACCCCTCTTCTCCCCCCTACCCGCCCCCCTCCACCACCACCACCACCACCCCCCACCCCCCCCAACCCCCCCACCCCGGCTCTACTCACTCTTGCCTCCAGGTGTGACTGTTACACTGAACTAACCTGGTTCCAATGCCCTACCTGGACGGGGTGCTCTGGAATTTTGCATGGTGCCCTTGATGGTGTATTATATATGAATTTATGCATCTTGTTTAGGGTCTGTCTCCCCATTATTGTTGGGGAGACAGTCAGGGATCATGTTTGCTCTGCTCACAGCTGTGGCCCTAGTGCCTGTCTCATGCCCTGACAGACAACAGCACCGGATGTGGTAGTGCAAGCTTATTACACTAGCACCTGGGAGGCAGAGGCAGGAGCATCTCCAGTTCAAGGGCAGCCAGTGCTACAAGTATCTCCAGAAAACACAGAGGAAGCATATAGCTCAGTGGCAGAGCTCTTGCCTGGAACAGATTTGGCTCTGGGTTCTATCTGATGTACAAGTAGGCATCCCACCCTGATTCTACAGCACCGGAAAGAGCTGTAGCATAACACATTTAAAGGGGCTGGAGAGATGGCTCAGTGGTTAAGAGCAGTGTCTGCTCTTCCAGAGGTCATGAGTTCAATTCCCAGCAACCCCATGGTGGCTCACAACCATCTACAATGAGATCTGGTGCCCTCTGCTGGCTTGCTGGCACACACGCAGGCAGGATATTGTATAAGTAATAAATAAATAAATCTTTTAAAAAGTGTTGGGTTACTTATAAAAAATAAAAATAAAGGGGCTGGAGAGATGGCTCGCTGCTCGCAGATGTTTAAAGATCGGATTTGGGGTTAAAGGCGAGGAAAGAGGTGGGGAGGGGGGTAACTGGGGTTCCTGTCTGAGCAGGGCGTGGTGTCTGGAGTGACGGTGCAGAGGGACACCACTAAGGAGGAGAAGCAGCGCCTGCTGGCACCATAGCCTCGTGCCCTGCCTCACTACCTGTCTGTGTCCTGGTCTTCTTCCCTCTGCCCTGTGTGAGAGCACAGAACAGCCAGACAGCGAGAAGGGGAACAGGGGAGGCTTGGGGACAGCCTGGACCTCAGAGTCTCTGCCAGTCAAAGGAGGACAGCAGTGTCAGCCAGGCCCTGATCCAAAGGGTGGAGGAGGTGAGCGGAGAAGGAAATCTGTGCCCCACAGCTCTTCCCCAGCTCAGAAAGCGGAGCTTGCTTTCCAGGGCCTGGGAACAGCTCAGGCTGGTGTGTGTGTGTGTGTGTGTGTGTGTGTGTGTGTGTGTGATTTGAACTGAGGTCCTCGGAGCACCAGATCCCACTGCCAGGGTAGAGAATCAGGGGTCCCAGGGGGAAAGGGCTATAGGCAGAGGGCCGTGGGGTCAGGGGCCAGGAGATACCTAAGGCTTCAACATCCGGGAGACAGGGCAGGTGTGTTTGTGCAGGAAGTTCATCCTACTTTTTGTAATTGCTCTTGTTCTACCTCCTGCTCTTGCCTCTCCCTACCCAGAACCAGCCGTGACGTCTGTCTTTTGGACATTCTATTTATTTATTTAAATGTATTTATTTTAGTATACTGTTTTCATGCACGCCAGAAGAGGGCACCAGATCTCATTACAGATGCTTATGAGCCACCATGTGGTTGCTGGGAATTGAACTCAGGACCTCTGGAAGAGCAGTCAGTGCTGTTAACCACTGAGCCATCTCTCCATGCCCCTGAACATTCTATTGAAATCAACACGGTTAGGTTGTATTAGGATCCTTTCAGGCCCACAGGACAACATCAAGAACGACCCATCCATCACCCTGGCCTCCATCAGCACCTGCCAAGTCCCTGGTGCCTTTGTGGAGCTCTTTCTGCAAGTTGGAGCTGTCGGGACTTTTCCTCACCAGACGCCTTAGTCTGCAGCTCTGAAACCACTGCCTCAAACAACAACTGACACAGCTGATTTTGCCCCTCAAGTGACAATTCTTGTTCTAGTTGCCAAGGGATTTGCTTTAACGGTGAACTCGACACAGTGCGCCCTGTGGGGGAGCCTGCTCCGATCCTTGAAGAAGGAAGCTTTTAAAACCACATCACAGGATTTGAAAGAGCCCCCCAGAAGGAGTCCCTGGCTCTGGGGTGTGGGAGGTGGCCCCTGCCCTAGAGGAAGAGGTGACTACAGCCTCTGAGCGTCTTCCTGGGAATGCCTTCAGGCTCCTTGAAGGCTGTGGGTCTTCAGATATTCTTTGTTCAGAAAAAAGAGAAATCATAGCTGAGGACACGTCCCTGCCACCCCTGCCAGGCTCCTCAGAGCTTCCATCTCCTCTATGCCCAGAGCTCTCTGTTCTCACTGTGTTGTCCCAAGCCCCTCCTGCCTTGGGTGCAGACATGGGCATCTGAGGCTGGACAACTAAGCACCACAATTGCAGCTCAGCCCAGCACAGTAAGAGCACACACATTAGTTGAGGGGGCAAATAGCGGTGTCTGCACCTCACCGTCTCTGTGGACATATCTGCCTCTGGCTTTTGGGATGAGTGTTTGGCCTTCAGTTCCTCTGCGATCTGTAACTTCCCTTTTGGATATTTGTGGAGTACCCACTGTGTGCTGGGCTGTGTTATAGGCAGGGACAGGCAAGCTAGACCCCTGCATGGGGTACAGGAGGTTGGGACAACTCAGAGGACAGGAAGACAGGGGACCACAGGTGTCACTCCTGGTGTGAGGGCTTACCAACCTCCTAAGAGTGTCAGGGACTTCACGGCAGTGAAGGGAGAGGCAGGGAAGAGCCCCAGATGACAATGGAAGGTTTAGGGCTGGAGCAGATGGTCTGGAGACTAGTGGGGGCGGGCTGGGGGCAGGCCCTGAGTGGCAGTGTCCAGGCAGGATGCGAGGGGGGGGGGGAGAGTCTGTGTCAGGGCGCTGAGGTGTCCTGTGCACAGTATGCAGAGCCAGGCTCTCTTGGGTCTGATTAGCATGTGTGACAAAGGCGGTGGTTCAAGTTGAAAAGCCTGAGCTTTGTCTGGGATGCAAAATCTCAGGTGTCAGGCTTCTACAAAGGTTCTGTCCCTAGGCCATGAGCTTCTGATGAGGAAGGGGCTACTGTCCCCATTCCTTGCTTTCTCCCTCCTGGCCCTGCCATCTGGGATTCAGGAGGGGCTTTAAGGGCCCAAACAGTTTTCTTTTGTGAGAGGTTTGTAGGCTGGGGACATCCGTCCCTCTGGCCCCACTTCCATTGCAAAAACCCCATCTGTTGGGGCAGCCTCTGACCCCAGCCTCTCCCCTGATGTGGGCAGAGGATGGGGGAGGGGAGAGTCTTCCCCACAGCCCTCGGGGAGACAGAAGCCTCCTCTTCTAGCCCATGCCATCTGTCCCCCTCCTGCTTTGGCCACCTGCTCCACGTATCTAGGCAGGGCCACCTCCCCTTTATGTGCCTTGGTTTCCCCAAGCGTTTAAGTATGGCTTTCCCAGCTGTGAATGGCTTGCGATCACCATACCTAGGACCAACCAGCTCTGCTGGTGAACTAAGGTTGTCAGCTGAGCTTAGCTCTGCTTTTCTTAAGTAGATTTCGTTAATTAAATTAAATTAATTAATCCCAGAAGCTCTGCAAATGGAAAAAAAAAAGGTATATCATCTGCCACAGTTTAAAACTACAGGGTTGAAGCTGGGCATGGTGGCGCACACCTTTAATTCTAGCACTTGGGAGGCAGAGGCAGGAGGATCACTGTGAGTTCGAGGTCAGCCTGGTCTACAAAGTGAGTCTAGGACAGCCAAGGTTACACAGAGAAACCCTGTCTCAAAAAACCAAACCAAACAAACAAAACAAAAACAAAAAAAAAACCCCAACTACACTACAGAGTTGGGCTGGTGAGGTAGCTCAGGTATTTGAGCTACCCTAGCATTTCCTGGGTTCCATCCTGAGCACTACAAAAAACAAAAACAAGAACAAAAAACAAAACAAAACAAAACCAACTAGGTATGCTGAGCAGTTTTACGTCAACTTGACACAAGCTAGAGTCATCTGGGAGGAGGGAGTGTCACAAGCTCCAGCTGTAGACGAACCTGTAGGACATTTTAGGAATTAGTGATTGATGGGGGAGGGCCTAGCCCATTGTGGGTGGGGCCATCCCTGGGCTGGTGGTCCTGGGTGCTATAAAAAAGCCGGTCTGTAATCTCAGCACTCAGCGAGGCAGAGGTGGGAGGATCTCTGTGAGTTCAAGGCCAGCCTGGTCTACAAAGTGAGTCCAGGACAGCCAAGGCTACTCAGAGAAACCCTGTTTCAAAGCAAAAAGAAAAAGAAAAAAAGAAAAAAAGAAAGCTGGCTGAGCAAGCCTTGAGGAACAGGCCAGTCAGCAGCACCCCTCCATGGCCTCTGCATCAGCTCCTGCCTCCTGGTTCCTGCCCAATGTGAGTTCCTGTCCTGCCTGAGTTGTTTCAGTGATGATTATGCTGTGGAAGTGTAAGGCAAATAAGCCGTTTCCTTCCCCAGTTGCTTTGATTATGATGTTTCCTCACAGCAATAGTGACCCTAACTAAGACAGGCGGCTTTAGATTTTTGGACACCAGCCAGAACTCATGCAGGGACCACTGTAAAGAGCATGGGTTTTATTGCACAAACAGCTCACCTTTTAAAAGACACTTAAAAAAATAAACAAACCAGGCCATGCCCGTGATCATGAGTCAACCGCTGTCTACAGCACAGCCCTTCCACACAGTGTGGCTGCTCTGATGCTTAGAGTTTAAAATGCACACCTTTCCCTCGCCTGCCTTGGGGACTCACTGGGTCTCATTTTTGGACCCCCTCTGTTCTCGCCTCTGTCTCTTGCAGCTCTAACCTTCCTTTGTGTGGGCTGGTGACTGGGAGGCCATTTCAGCTGTGCCTGCTCCTGCTTTAAGGGTCTAAGGGGCTGGGGTCTTGGGATGTAGACCAAAATAAGTTTAAGGATTCTGTATTTCCCCCGCTCCCTTTCAGCCAAGATAGGATTTCCCTTGTAGCCCTGGCTGTCCTGGAACTCACTCTGCAGATCAGGCTCAATTTGAACTCAGAACTCAGAGATCCACCTGCCTCTGCCTCCCTCTCTAGTGCTTTGACGTGTGCCATCGCTGCCTAAGATTCCATACTTTCTATATTTAAAATTCATTGGCCTAGTCTAGGGAAAGGCTCAACTGTTAAGAACACTTTCCACAGGCCGAGCGTGGTGGCGCACGCCTTTAATCCCAGCACTCGGGAGGCAGAGGCAGGCGGATTGCTGTGAGTTCGAGGCCAGCCTGGTCTACAAAGTGAGTCCAGGACGGCCAAGGCTATACAGAGAGACCCTGTCTCGAAAAAAAAACAAACAAAACAAAACACTTTCCACTCTTCCAGAGGACCTGAGTTCAGTTCTTAGCACCTACATGAAGCAACATACAATTGCCTATATTTCCAGCTCCAAGGGATGCAATGTCCTTTTTGGGCCTCCCCAGGCTCGCGCACACACAGACACACAGACACACAGACACACAGACACACACACAGACACACACACAGACACACACACACACACACACATACACACACACACACACACACACGCTCATTCACTCACAGTATACATACACACAGAGGCAGCCCCATAAATAAAAGACATTCGAATTTTATTTTCATTTTATATGCCTGAGTACTTTGGCCGCATGTACACCTGTGCATGACATTGCTTGGTGCCTCAGAGGCCAGAGAAGGTGTTGTAGCCCCTGAAACTGGAGTTACATGTGGGTCCTAGGACTCGAACCTGGGTCCTCTGCAAGAGCGGCCAGTGGTCTTAGCTGCTGAGTGTAATGGAAGTTTGGGCTTCTTTGTAACCTCAGTTATGTTATGCGAATATGTCTTTGTTTTCATCCCAAGCGTGGGATTTTAGTCTGGGCTTTAGTTTGTCCACGGCTGATAATTATCTCACGAGGGCCGTGGTCTTTGCCATCTGGGAAGGGCCTGCCTCATGCGGCAGGGAGAGGGGCATCGTCTAGGACTCTGAGGAAGATGAATAGAGGAACAGGAGGAGAGAAAGTGTGGTGTGCAGTGGTGGTGCGTGAGGCCTGCAGCTGTTTGGAGAGACCAGAGTTGGCAGGCGAGGCAGACGGAGAGAAACGTTTCAATGAAGAGGCTCTCGGGTGAGACTGCTTGCTGCGGTTGCTGTTGATTGGAGATTGGCGTTGCCCCCAAAGAACCCAACTGACCCTAAACAGCCTGGAGAAGTAAAGGGGTCTGCGCCCCCCCCCCCACTAACCTTATTTCTCATACCCAGGGTTAAGCAGTTGGAGGAGGGGAGGTAGAGGTTTCAATACCCCAGACAAAATAGAGTTTAAAAAACAAGTGGCAACAGCTGAGCCATCCCTCTAAGCTCAACAGAAATAAATCTTAAGTAAATAATAAAACTCTTGGTCTTATAAATTCAAACCTCATCTCTCTCTGCCTTTGCAATGTGACAGTCCCAGTGGGGAGCTGATGGGACCAGCTCTTTTGAGTTCCTCAGATCCGTTTGTTCCTGCTTCTCCTGCACCCCTCAGCTGCCGGCCTGTGCCTCGTCTCCCTAAGCACTCTTTTCTGGGAGAGATGAAATCGTTTTGCCTTGGCAGCTGCCTCAGCTGGCCCCAGCCCACATGCGCACGCTCTCAGGGAGTTTCAGGAGGTCCAGACAGGCACCCAAATAGCTGCTTTGCATAAGCCTGTGTACGGATTGGCTGTTCCTATGTCCCATCTCCCTAAGTTTATACGGCAAGCTCCTAGCTGCCCAGTGTGATGGTAACTTTGAGATGGGTCCTATAGGAGATGTCTGGAGTGAGATAAGGTCATGAGGATGGGGCCCTCATGATGGGGTTAGCATCCTTATCAGAAGAGCAAGGTCCCACACCCATATGACCACACACTGTGTCTTCTGGATACATAGGTTTCAACTCCATAGCCATGTCAGTGTGAGTGACCATTGTCCAGCCTTCAGATTTGCCTTTGGGAAGTGACCCTGAGAGCTCAGCTGCCCCACTCATCAGTCCCATGCTCATAGGACCAAGCAATTGGTTTATAACTGTGTTAGCAGAGATCAGGAGACTCACCATGGTACTTGGGCAGGGCAGGTGCAGAATGCAGGTGTAGGATGCAGGTGCAGGATGCAGGTGCAGGATGCAGGTGCAGGATGCAGGTGCAGGATGCAGGTGCAGGATCCAGGTGCAGGATGCAGGTGCAGGATGCAAGTGTAGGATGCCTCGTCTAGAGAAAGTTCCCAGACAAAGAACCAAACAGAAAGCCAGGCATTGGTGGCACACACCTTTAATCTCAGCACTTGGGAAACAGGCGGATTGCTGTGAGTTTGAGGCCAGCCTGGTCAACAGAGCTAGTCCAGAATAGCCAAGGCAACACAGAGAAACCCTATCTGGTGGGGGGAAAAAAAAAGGAATGAAAGAACAGGGGCTGGAGAGATGGCTTAGTGATTAAGAGAACTGGCTGCTCTTCCAAAGGTCCTGAGTTCAATTCCAAGCATCCATATGGTGGCTCACAACCATCTGTAATGGAATCTGATTCCCTCTTTTGGTGTGTATGAAAGCAGAGCACTTGTATACATAAAATAAATACATAAAAATTTTAAAAAGAATTAAAGTACAATACAGACACTTACCATCACACAGACTCCACCTTTTTCTGCTAATGTCCTGTCTAGGGCTAGCCTGCTTTGCCATGCCGTTCTACCGGTGGCATCTAATCAGCCCTTTATACCCTAGTACAATTTACAAATCTTTGTTGGTTCTGGTACACACAATAGACCCTATCTATCTATCTATCTATCTATCTATCTATCTATCTATCTATCTCTCTATCTATCTATCTATTTTTAGTTCTTGAGACAGAGTTTCTTTGTGTAGCCTTGGCTGTCCTGGACTCACTTTGTAGACCAGGCTGGCCTCGAACTCACAACGATCCGCCTTCCAAGTGCTGGGACTAAAGGTGTGTGCCACTGCACCCGGCTCAGTCTATATATTTTTTTCTGTTTACATTTTAATTTATAGTAGGTGCTCAGAGTAGCTCTAACTCAAATCCTGTTCTTTGGTTCTCAGGCTTAAAGTCATCAGGGACTCACTCCTCTTGGCACTATAATGGAGTGTCAAATGGCCACGCTGGAGTCAGAAGCATCCAAGATGCAATGGTAAAGGGGCTGGACCAAAGCACAGGCTCCACTCCAGTTGGCTGGTGAGATCCCCTTACTGGTCCTATGAAATACCACCAGGCTGCTCCCGTGGCCACATGTGGGCTAGCACATGTCACATCCTCAAAGGCACAGAGGCCCTTACACCAGGACACATTTCCCAAGAATTCTAATTTCTCTCCTCATTTTTCAAGGCAGGAGGTGTAACTGGTTCTTTTTTTTTTTTTTTATAAAGATTTATTTATTTATTATTATATATACAGTATTCTGCCTGCATATACACCTGTACACCAGAAGAGGGCATCAGATCACATTACAGATGGTTGTGAACCACCATGTGGTTGCTGGGACTATGAACTCAGGACCTTTGGAAGAGCAGGTGGCGTTCTTAACCACTGAGCCATCTCTCCAGCCCGTGTAACTGGTTCTTAACAAGAAAAGTCAGGTAATCCCAGGGTTTCAGCCTCAGTCCCTGGTGGCCAAAGCAGAGAGGAAATGGGGTCCCCCAGACCATCTCGTTCTGAAATGGAAAGTCATGCATCCTGTCCCTAGGTCCATTGAGGTCCATTTGAGTGGAACAGAACCACCAAAGTTTCTGGCCCCTTTGCTGGGCAGGTGTAATTGTAGGCTTTGACCTTTCAAACCTACTTTATTTGGGGGCTCTTTAAATCTTATACTTCCTTTCCAACCTGCCTACCCTAGATAGGAGGGAAAATAGGTTAATGGGAACAGAAGTAGATCTTTTTAGACACAGTTCTTTGGAGTGATTCCACTGGCGCAGCTGGCAGCAATTCCAGCAGACCAGTTAAGCAGCAAACCAGCAACTCAGCAAAGGTGGCTGCAACCACAGCAGCTGGACCCCAGAGCAGCAGTCAAACCTCGAAGGGTTCACTGGGGCAGTTCTTTCTAAGAACATCTCGAAGAGGAGCGATGAACAGCCAAACAACATGAAATGGTGCCAAGACCAAAAAAGTCCCACCTCCCAGAGTCTGTACTAAGATGTTTATCAGTTGGCAAAGACCATGCCCCACAAGAGGTGGTTCCTCTTCTAGTGGACAAACATCACCTGTTCTCTCACAAGTTGGTTTCTGGCAGAAAAACACCACACACTCTCACATAAGTCTGTTTCGCATCTCATACTTGGCATCAAAACAAAAACATATTTACATCCGCTACATGCAACAGTCACTCTTATTTAAGGACTCTAGGATAATCTCTGGCTTTCTAGGTTTAACCAGATGTGCACTAATTGAACGGTTAGTACAACGGCTGCTTTTTTATTTTCTTTTTGGTTTTTTGAGACAGGGCTTCTCTGTGTAATAGCCCTGACTGTCCTGGAACTCTCTTTGTAGACCAGGCTGGCTTTGAACTCACAGAACATTTGCCTGCCTCTGCCTCCTGAATGCTGGGATTAAAGGCCTGCATACCATGCCTGGTGCCAAGGTTGTTTTACTTATATCAGTCACTAAGTTTATTACAATCTTTCCCCATAATAAAGGGGCTAAAGCCAGCTCCTTAATTATACTTTCAAAATGTCCCCTTGTGGTGGGATTCACTGATTTCCCTGGCCACTGCTGCCTTCTGTACTCAGGGCTTTTGTGTCCAACTTCCCTCAGTCAATCCAGCCCATGTTTTCCCTGGCTAACGTCACCCAAAGAGGCCCCTTCTAGGTCAGTTATAGATCTCTTCCTAGATTTTTTTTTTGGTTTTTTGTTTTTTTTTTTCGAGACAGGGTCTCTCTGTGTAGCCTTGGCTATCCTGGACTCACTTTGTAGACCAGGCTGGCCTCAAACTCACAGCGATCCGCCTGCCTCTGCCTCCCGAGTGCTGGGATTAAAGGTGTGCGCCACCACGCCCCTGCTCTTTCTAGATTTTTATCTTCCTTCAGTCTGCAGGCTGGAAAGGATGGGGTGGACTTCAGTGTGATGGGGATCAGGGTCGGAAGTCACGTCATCTAAGAGAAAGCAATATGGAAGAGAGGCCCTCCCTGTTCGAAACTTTCACATGGGATGGTGCTTCCCAGGCGTGGCAATTTATACAGCCATGGGACTGGCCGAGGTCCTGCTGAGGGATGTGTGGGTTCTAAGAAAAAGTTATAGGCAAACTCTTAGCCCAAGCAATGAGAAGCCAGAATTAACATATTTATTTTTTTTAAATTTATTTATTTATTGTATATGAGTACTTTATCTGCAGAAGAAGGCATTACAGATGCTTGTGAGCCACCGTGTGGTTGCTGGGAATTGAACTCAGGACCTCTGGAAGAGCAGGCAAGTCTCTTAATCACTGAGCCATCTCTCCAGCCCCCAACATATTTATTTTTAAGGGTCATTTAAGGATGTGATTCATTCTTTCAGTGTTACCTGAGGAGGAAAGGTACCAAGGAGTATGACAGTCCCAGTTAACATCCAACCAGATTGTTTAGAACAATGGCAGTAAAATGGCTTCTGTTCTCTCTCTCTTCGTATTTCCTATGGATTCTAAGAGTATCTTCAGTATATGGTGGGGAGAGGGAAAGCTTCCAAGCAATTAGTTAAGTGGTTTACAATAACCAGTAAATATTTCATTGGCCCTACATCTCTGTGGCGTCTCTCTGGATACTCAGGGTTTCAGATCATGAGGTCTCTCATACGGTTCCTTTGGTTTCATCTTCTTGTCTATCTTTTGGTGAGTCATACGTGCCCCACACATGTGTTCAGCAATAGTGTAGATTATACAATGATCACTTCTGTGTTGCATCACACACAGCCTGGGGTCTCCCATGACTCCCATCCCTGTTTGGAGTTCAATCTCTGAGGATTTGGTGGTGTTTTTGATCAAGAGGACAAGTGACTTATCAGAGGGTCCCATTCTGCCCTGCGTCTCAGCCTATCCTGGAGGACAAGAGGCTGGCCTCTTTTGACCCTTCTCTTCTCACTGGTGTAGGCTTCTGGGCCTTGGTAATTGACCCCCAGAAGGTGGCTTTCCTAGTTGTGAAATTCTGCTTCTGTATAGTATCAAAATAAGAATGAGACAAAACAACTGAGGCAGTTTTTAAAAATTATTTTATTTTTGTACACATAAATTTATATTATTACACAGATATGCAATAGATTACCTATGGTGAGGCAGTTTTCAATGACTCTTGATTTTTGGTATGACTCCATTTCCCCAAGTGGTTAAGTCCCACCCTTCATGGGCTTTGTACAACGTCCTCAGACCTTCTGTGACTTGGCTCTGGGCTTCCATGGCTTTGCCTTCATTTCTTATTTTTCATTCTTAGGACAAAGCTATTTTATCATACAAAATCCACCACTATCTAAAGTATTCTCTATTCTTTTTTTTTAAAAAGGTGTTTAGGAGATAGGGTTTCTCTGCGTAGCCCTTGACTGTCCTGGACTTGTTTTGTAGACCAGGCTGGCCTCAAACTCACAGAGATCCACCTGCCTCTCCCTCCTTGAGAGCTGGGATCTCAGGCATGCGCCACTGCTCCTGGCTCTCTATTCCTTTTAAACACCTGTTACGCAAACTATAGCCTCATTTGCATAACCTTCCCAACAATTCTCTTAGACCGTTTCTTTCTTTCTAATTTTTTTTTTGGCAAGGTTTCTCTGTGTAGCCCTGGCTGTCCTGGACTCCCTTTGTAGACCAGGCTGGCCTTAAACTCACAGCGATCTGCCTGCCCGGCTTATAACTGTTTCTTATTTCATTTCCTTGAACAAGAATTGAAGGCAAGTTAGATGTGGCACATTGTAGCCGATTCAGATTACCTGTACATATATACGCTTAGGTACCAAGCTGTTTTCCTACTGTGAAAGTCTTTTCTGTATGGATTTTTATACCCTTTCTTCCTGCTATGGTCTGGCACAAGCCAGTTTCACAAAGTTTCCATTTTTATGAGCACCTTGGAGATGCCAAGTGACCTTGAAGTGAAAGCCTCTTTGCAAACAAGAAAAGGCAGGAGAGGCCACACCGCGACCTGTGCCTCTATTTGTTAGTTCTGCAAGTGCAGCTTTATGAGGCAGAAGACATTCTCCTCAGCCTAGCTAGAACAGAGAGCTCAATGCAGCCCCTGAAACAGCCAGAAAAGTCATTTCCTCTCCCTCTGTGCCACCTCTAGATCTATGGGGCATCCCCACTGGGACCTCCCCCAGTTATCATCAAAGGCTGTCAAAGGTCACAAGAGGGGATTACTTCCTGTTCTTTTTTTTTTTTTTTTAAGACAGGGCATTCCCCCCTTCAAATGTACCTTCTTCCCACATTCATAATATTTGTTTCCTCTTTTCTCTCTGGAATCTTTCTTCTGCCTCAGTCCTGGGTGTTGTTTTGTTTTGCTTTCCCTTTCTCTTTTCTTTCTTTCTTTTTTGTCTTATTTTTATTTTCTGTTGACCTGACACAAACTAGAGTCCTCTGGGAAGAGGGAATCTCAATTGAGAAAATGTCTCCATCACATTAGCCTGTAGGCAAATCTGGGAGGCAAGTTTTGAATTAATGATTGATGTGGGAGGGCACCGCCCACTGTGAGTGGTACCACCCCTGGTCCTGCGTCCATTAAGAAAGCAAATAGAAAGCCAGGAAAAGCAAGCCAGTAAGCTGCGCTCTTCCATGGTCTCTGCTTCAGTTCCTGCCCTGACTTCCACCAATGATGGATTGTGACCTACAAGTCAAGTAAACACTCCCCTGCACTGATTTTGGTCTGTGTTTTATCACAGCAACAGAATTTGAGGCCAGCCTGGTCCACAGGGCAGGCACAGCCCAGGACAACTAGGGCTGCATAGAGAAATGATGTCTCAACACCCCGCACGCCCACACCCATGTATATGGATGTTTTTGTTTTCATGTATGTCTGCACATCATGAGGCCAGGGGAGACTATCAGATCCCTTGGAACTGGAGCCCCTGTGTAGCTGCTGGGAATCGAACTTGTGTCTTCTGGAAGAGCAAGAAGTACTGTTATCACTTAGCCATCTCTTCAGGCCCAGGAATCTTATTTCTATTGGCCTTAGATCTTTTATCCTTCCCCTTGTTTATGGAGCTGGTTTCTCAGACCCTCAACATCTACTCTACTAGGCTATGGGGGTGTCAGAGGGAGAATCCTCACTGCTCCCTATTTTGGTCTTGCCTGCACTCACTCAGCACCCCTGCGCTGAAGGTTTCCTGGACCTTTGCTCCCCATTCTCAGAGTGACCTTATGATTGCTACCCTAGTTGTAGTTTCATGCCCCCCAAAACTTCTAACCACTAAGGCAGTACGTTATAGTCCAATTGTCTTACTTTGGTTCATATATGGAGCTGCCTGGTTTCTGGGGTGCTCTCCGTGGGCTCTTGTCTCCAAGTTGCCGGTCTACTTTTGACTTTTAGATTTCTGTTAGTTCTGGAGCCAGAGAGTGTCTCCACACCTAGGACCAGGATGCACCTCCCAGGATGAGACTCAGTCTCCAGTGCCCCACGCTGGGCACCAAGGGGTAAGAAATGGATCTGGGGTCTTAAGAAAATGACTACAGTTGGGCGGCGGTGGCATACGCCTTTAATCTCAGCACCAGGGAGGCAGAGGCAGATGGATCTCTGTGAGTTTGAGGCCAACCTGGTCTACAAAGCAAGTCCAGGACAGCCAGGACTACAAGAGAAACCCTGTCTCAAAACAAAAAACAAAACAAAACGAAACAACAATTTAAAAAAATTTAACTTTGGGAATATTGTGTTGCTTTGCTCAGTGGTGTGTAGGAAGTGGGTGGGCCTCCACTAGGTTTTTGTTGCTAATGAGAAGAGATTCTGTGCCTCACTTTAAGTGGTCAGAGCTCCATCCCATGCCCTTTTGTGAATGACGCATTCTCAACAGCATAGTTTCTAGGGAGAAATGAAACTTGAGCATCGGTTTGATTTTGAGAAAGGGCTGATTTTGGAGGAATTTAATTTCCGCCAGGTGGCTTCTTTACAATTTTTCAAAATGGAGTTTCGTTTAATTTAACCTTTTGATAGAAAAGAGTGCAGTTTGTTACATTTCCCATAAGCATGGTGAGGGTGGGGGGGGGCGTTGGAGGTGGGAGAGGACACTTGCCTGAAGCCCCGAATCTGTCCTTGTGCCACCCAGCATCCCCTGACCTTCCTCCCCTCACCTGAGCATTAGCCAGGCCTGACCCCGATTAGCTTCCCAGACCAGATGAAACTGGCATGTGTTTAGCATAGCCATAGGCTCCCCTGTGCATTGCTGACAAAAGTCTCTTCTAAATTGCTTGAGATATCATTAGCCCCTCCTCTGCCTGTCCTAGGCATACACATGGTAAGTGCCCCATCAGCGAAGCAATGACAAGCAGCTGGAATGGGACAGAGACCAGTTGCAGATAAAACAACGCAGATATACATTATCTGAGAGCTACAATGAACTCAAGCTACTTTATTCTAGCACCTTAAAGAATTTTTTTTTTCTCGAGCTGCGGAGACCTCTCAGTGGGCAAGAGTCCTTGCTGTGCAAGCTTGAGAACCTGAGTTCAAAACCCCAGAACACTCGCATAAGCTATGTGACCACAGGGCTATGGCAAGCCAGAGACAGGAAGATCAGTGGATCTTGCTGTCCACCAGCTGAGTCCCAAGTTCAATGAGATATCTTGTCTCAAGAGAGTAAGATGAAGGGGGCCAGTGAGATGACCAGACATAGTTCCTTAGAACCTACAAGATGGAAAAAGAGAACTTTCCCAAGGTGTGTGTGTGTGTGTGTGTTTGTGTATATGTGTGTGTGTGCATATACTGACACATAAACAAGTGCAAAACCAAAAACTAAAATGAAAAGAGAATAGGAGGGCAGAGGTAGTTTATCTGTGAGTTTAGGCCAGCCTAGACTACATAGCAAGCTCCAGGATAGCCAGGACTACACAGAGAGACTGTACTGATAATTTTGGTTTCCTTAACAACTCAGTTACGTTGGGAATCTGTTTTTGTTTTCATCTCAGGTGTGGGATATGGGGCTGCCTCAGACTGTCCACAGCAGCTGACTATGATTTATCTTGTGCTCTGGCAAGGGGTGTGATTTTGCTAGCTGAAGATAGTTTATGTTTGGAATTCTGGGTATATCAAGGCCAGAGCCCTAAGAAAGGTGGCAGCTGCTGCTTGCCCGGCTGCTGTTGCTGTCCCTGTTGCTCTTGCTGCTGCCATTGTTTGCTGTTTGCTCTTCTGCTGTTTGATGGTTGGAGATAGCCTGAAAAAGGAAGATCAAATTTCCCCCAAGGAGCTCGATGCCTCTGATCATCAGAATCCAATAAAATAGGCAGAAGTCTGGTTATAGAGACCTTATCTCAGAGAAGGAGGGAGGGATGGAGGGAGGGAGAGAGAAAGAGAGAGAGAGAGAGGGAGGGAGGGAGGGAGAGAGAGAGAGAGAGAGAGAGAGAGAGAGAGAGAGAGAGAGAGAGAGCACTCTATTAATGTTACTCTGCGTTCCTTATAGACAGGAGCCTATCACAACTCCCGAGGGGCTTCAACCAGCGGCTGGTGGAAACAGATGGAGAGACTCACAGCCACACATTAGACAGAGCTCGGGGAGTCCTATGCACGAGTTGGGGGCATGATGGAGGGTGCTGGAGGTGTCAAGGACTCTACAAGAAGACCTACAGAGCCAACTAACCGAGGCCCATCGGAGCTCACAGAGGCTGAACCACCAACTGAGGAGCATGCGTGCACTGACCCTAGGCTGCCAACAACTGCATCAGGATTCTCTCTGATACTACTACCCTTTGGGTCCCGTTTCCCTAACTGGCCTCAGTGGAAGAGGACGCCCGTAGCTCTGCAGCAACTTAATATTCCAGGCAGGTTGGTACCCATGGGCACCTCCTTCTTCTCAGAAGAGAAATAGAGAAGAGAATGGGGGGGGGGGGGAGTTGGGGGTGGGATCGGGCAAGAAAGAGGACTGGAGTCAGCAGGATTTAGTCTTTCCGGGCACACATATAACTATGTGCACCAAACACACATGTATGAATACATCACACAGATACATACAAACAAAAATTAAAAAAAAAATTTCCCTTCACAGTTCAACAGTTGGAAAATTTCAAAGCCCCCAAAAAAAGCAAGGATAAGGGGGCTGGAGAGATGGCTCAGTGGTTAAGAGCACCGCCTGCTCTTCCAAAGGTCCTGAGTTCAATTCCCAGCAACCACATGGTGGCTCACAACCATCTATAATGTGATCTGATGCCCTCTTCTGGCCTGCAGGTGTATATGCAGACAGAACATTGTATACATAATAATAAATAAATAAATCTTAAAAAAAAAAAAAAAGCAAGGATACAAAAGTAAGTGCTGCTCGGAAACATCCTCCCTGCTAGAAGGTGCAGTGTATGCTGTTGGGAGAGGAAGGACAGCAACAGTCTTACCCACCTGCGAAGCCGCTGAGCTACAATAGTGACCGGCAAGACTGTTCCGCACACACGGTGACTCAGGGAGTGTGAAGCCGTCTTCACCAGCACCCCCTGGGAGAGTCCTCCGTGTTGCTGGGAGCTCTGCCACACCTGACTGTGAGAATTACCTACCACTGAGAAAAGACAAAGGAACTTGGGCGGGAGAATTTCTCCAGGCTCTGCTCTTCCCAGCCCCGCCTGAGGACTTGTAACAAGATCCTGTAACAAGAGGCTTATCTGTGTTCGGTACATAAACCTGTACTCCCTCAGATTAAAGGTGGCCTTGACTGGATCATTCGTCCTGGCCTCACCTCTGCATGGCTCTGTCCTATCTCTCTGCACTCACACCCTCTCTTTCGGGTGGAACCCTGGTTTAATGTGTTCCACAGGACACACGACGTGGGTGCAATAGTGACACGGATGCTTGGGGGGGGGGCAACAGCTTTGTGGTGGGATTTAAGGCCAGTTCTACAGGATGGTTTTTATGTCTAGAATTGCAAATCTGCCTAAAATCCCATGGCAGGGGAGTTCACTGGACCCAGGGTAAACCTACTGCTATTATTTTGCTAAGTGAACACTATCAAACCGAGTTCTAAATTCATATCTCTTTCTATATAGGGAGAGATCTAAGGTCTGTAGAATTCTAAATTCCTCTGTCTCTCTGTCTCTGTCTCTCTCCCTCCCTCCCTCTCTCTCTCTCTCTCTCTCTCTCTCTCTCTCTCTCTCTCTCTCTCTCTCTCTCTCCCCTCCTGCAGCCTTCAGACCTCATCAGAGAATCTCTGGGCTCTTTGCGCAATGGATGGCAGCAGAAATTCACAACTGGCTGCAGGGCAGAGAATATGTGTCTGTGGGATGCTCAGCTACGTGTGTCAGATCTGTATCAAATCAAGGAAGAGGGGGCAGAAGGACTGTACAGCCAGAGGTCGGAAAGGACCAGAGCAAAAAGAGATTCTTCTGGATAATACATGGCCACTGCATTTGTGAACCACAGCAGCTGTGGTTGCCTGCACAAATCAAGCCAGTTAATCAAGTCAGCACAGAGCGGGGGAGGGGCTATTCACCATTGAACACTTCTGGGGAAGTAAAGCCAGCCAGCCAGTGTTTCACAGGGTGCAGCCCTTGACAGTTTGATCCTGGTCCTATGCTCATGAACAGATGGGTGGCTGACTGGACCTGGTGGCTTATTAAACACACACACACACACACACACACACACACACACACACAAAAGAAGAAGAAAAGAAAAGGAGTGATGAGGGATGTAGGAGGAGTTAGGGGGAATCGGATAAATATAATAAAAATACATTGTATCTATATATATATACAATTCTCAAAGAATGAACAAAAGTATTATATTTAATGTGGAAGAGAATTTAGCTGCTGTTATTGCAAATAGGGCACGTTTATTATACAAATAGCATGGGCTCTGTGTTTACTAGCCATTTGTGCTACAGGAAGTGCTTTGAAACGTGTTTAAAGCATAGCACATGCTTAGCATCTCTCCATTATCCTTACCTAACTGCACAGTCTTAAGGTACTGCATACTATTCCTAACCAAAAGCAGAGATAACTGAAGGTCGGTCCCTCCGAGTTACGTCCATTTAGCTTCTTCCCGGATGGGCTTTTATACTATAATTGACCTGCTTTTGATATGGACTGTGGGAACTACTGGTGTGCACGTTAGAAAACGGACTTACTGGTTCAGTTAGGAGAACAGAGAGAGAAGAGAGGCTCGTGGGAAATCACAAAGAGCGGTAGCTGCAGAGTTGGGAGTATGGCCAGCTCAGTTTGGTGGCCTGGCATATAATACCAACACTTGGGTACGCTGAGGTAGGCACATAGCAAGTTTGAGGGCTACTTGGACCACAGCAGTGAATTTTAGATCAGCCCGAGCAACTTAATGAGATGCAGTCTCAAAAGGAAAAAGTGAAAAGAGAGCCAGGTGTGGTGTATGCCAGTAATCCTAGTACTAGAGAGGCTAGGGCCAGCCTGGGCTAGCTGTATGTCAAGGTCATGTTTCAAAAACCGAAAATGTTGGGACTAGGGCCTGTGCAAAACTAAACAAATTTGGGACTAGTAACTCTAGCAGCTGGGGACCGAGGAAATCCCAGTTGGAAGAGAAGGGGAATTAAGGGAACGCAGTAGGCATAGGGCCGGGAGCAGCCGGAAGGCTGAGAGGCCAGCTGGGCTCCAGGCAGCAACCTTGGGGCCCCAGCTTCTGCAGCTCATAAGGTTGCCTGGCAACCGGGGTGGCGCGCTGTTCGAACGGAAGCGGCGGGCCAATCAGGAAGTCCGGGGCGAACCATTGCGGCGGCGGGGACGGCGTACTCATTTCCCTTTCCTCTGAGCCCTGGGGATCTTCTCCCGGCGGGATCGTGGGACAGCCGGGGCCTCCAGCTTGGAAGAGTCTCCACAGGGCGGCCGCCCCGGGGCCGCGGGAACCACGTACTCCAGCTGTCAGCCTCGGAGCGGGGTTCCTCCGGGCCCTGCAGGTGAGCTCGGGGCTAAGAGGAGGCAAAGGGTCCCGGGACAGTGTCGACGCACCAACCTAGGCAAGTGTCTCAGCACAGGGGGCCGATGACAGAGGGTTCCTGTCTAGTGTCCAGCCTGGGGGCCAGCAGACGACCCAGGCTGTTCCCCTTTCCCCCCTTGCAGCTCCCACTCCAGGCAGATTACGAGAGGTTCAGGAGGCCCCTCTGGGTCTCTCAGAGGCTTATTAGGAGGCCCTGGCTCTGGGGATCCCAGGGCTAGGCTACCCCTGCCCCACCCGGCGTTGGAGTTCCCCTTCGTGACTTTTCCTTCCCCATTGGCAACTTGCCTGTCTAAAGGGTCCTGAATCCCGGTGCTGCCTACTCAGAAGGCCTCCCTGGGGGCAGGTTAGGTTCCAGAGAGCAGAGCAGATCGGGAGGCATTGCAACTCTTGTTGGCCTCTTGGGAGCCTGCTTCTGTGTATGGTATGCAAGCGGGTGTGTGTGTGTGTGTGTGTGTGTGTGTGTGTGTGTGTGTGTGTGTGTGTGTGTGTGTGTGTGTGTTTCGTATGGCTGGGTCAACCTCTAAGCCAGCTTTGCTAGTCACAGGACATTAGAGTTTGGTGCGGGGTCAAGGCCCTCCCAAGTGGAGCATCTAATTTAGACTGGACTCTTATCTACTCCTCCTCAAATTGCAGTTGTTGGTCTCCTTCTGTAGGTGGGGAAACTGAGGTTCTGAGAAGTTGAGTCTGTTGCTGAAGTCACAGACTTAACTACGCAGGAGTCGTCAGTCCTTGACACAGGGAATTTTGGATTTGATGGAGGATCTCTTCTGAAGGGAACTGCTCATCCTCTGAACCTGATTCTGGCTCTGGGGAATCCGTCTGTCTGTCTGTCTGTCTGTCTGCCCTGGTGTCGTGCCCTTCACTCTCAGCTCTCACGTGACCCACGCTAGCCTCAACCTTACTATGTATACCGGGCCGGTCTTGACTTCCTCATCCTCCTAAATCTGCCTCCTCTGATGACAAGCATGTGCCACTGCCACAGCGGTCTCATGCCATTTTCAGGCCGGAAAAGCATTCTCCCAACTGCACTACACCTGCTGCCTCAGTTGTTCCTTCTGCATTGTCTAGCTCCCAGCAGCCCGGTCTCTCCCTGAGCGCCTTGCTCTTCTCAGTGGCGCCTGTTCCGTACTGTGCACTAGGTTTCTTATTAGGCAGTTTATTATCTTCCCCGTTGGAATGTGTCAGGCCAGTGAGAGGCTTAACATGGGCACAAAATGTCAGGGTGCCCGAAACTTCCAGAGTGAAGATGATCAGAGCAAACATCTGTTGGCCATTTGCTGTGTATTGCACTGGGGGTGGAGTGGGATCGGGTGCTGTCAGCTCAGGCGGACGCTGGCAAGCTCAGGCATCAGTTACAAGTACACACACACACACACACACACACACACACACACACACACACACTCCCCCACCTAGTTACTCTGGGCAAAATGACAGGTGCTGTGATGCTGCGGTGGCTTGTATCAAGCGGGAACTGGACAGACACAGAGAGGCCATCAGTAGGGGCTGATGGGAAATCAGGAACTCCTGAGCAAAGGGGCTGGGTGGAAATGACACACTTAGCATGGGGTGCTTTGCTGTCCCAAGCCTTGACTGTGGGTCAGCTAATTGAGAAGCCACAGACATAGTGATTACATCTACAGGAAGTTACGAGGTCGCTGCCCTACCTGTGATTTGTCACTGGCTGTGTGACTTTGGGCAGGTTTCTTCACATTCTGAGCTGAGGTAAAACACTGCATGTGAGCTCAGGCCTAGGCAGAAGGTACTGTAGGACAGGAAGTGGGCGTGGCCACAGATTTAATTCAAGGTTCACCTTCCACCCTGTGTGTCAGGCCCTTCCCTAAGGCCTTGCTTAGTATATTCTCTCTCCCCGACCCCTGTGTCTCTCTCTGTCTCTGTCTCTGTCTCTGTCTCTGTCTCTGTCTCTCTGTCTCCTACTGCAAATCTGATGTTGTTTCTATTTTGTCAGGGTGCAGTGCAAATTGAGTCCCCAGAGTTTGAAATAGTGAGGAGCATAATTGAGGGGCGGGTTTCTGCCCTGGGTACCCACACCCACGCCCCTCCCATGGTGACCCACTCATAACTCTCTCTGAGCAAAGCTACTGTGAGCAAGGCTGACTCCTGGGCAGGCCAGGGCCTGATCCTGGTGAAAACTCCAGAAATAGCTTGGAAGCTGGCCTGCCCGGGAGAATGCCCAGTTGCGTGTCTGACCTGGACAGCTGGGCTGGCCCTTTGCCTCTGCCTGGAGCCTTCCTCATCCTCTTCCGCAGCCATCCAAAGGCCTCTCTGTCTCCTAAGCCCGAGCCAGGTTTCTTTTGAAAGGACAGAGAAGCAGGTGGGGGGGGGTGGTGGATGGGGGAGGGGGAATGTCACACCCTGATCAGCCCTAGAGAGCCCACCTTCTCCTGAAGAAAGGACACAAAGGGAGCGGGTACACAGCTGCTTGAGCTTAGAGCGCTTGCCACATGCTCAGTTCTTTTCCAGTAAGAGCTGCGATTTCCCCTTATCTCTATGAAGTGAGGGGTTACTCTTCCGTTTGCTACAACAGGCACGTGGAAGTCAGAGGATAGGAGTTCTGCCTTCCACTGTGGGGCCGAGGGATTGAATTCAGACCACTAGGCTTGTACGGTAAGCACTTTGACTCCAAGCCATCTCTCTGGCACCAACGTCATCACTTTGAAGTATACAGAAACTCCATACCCAGTAAACAGTCATTTCCTGCCCTCAGACTCCCCCCCCACCCCCACCCCCCTCCGTTCTGGGCAACTGTCCCTCTCACCTGTTTCTAGTGTTTTGACTCTATATATGCAGAAACAGTCTCTCTCACTGGGTTCAGCTTACTGCACTCAGCCTGGCGTCTTCAGGTTCCGTCATGTTGTAGTGTGTCAGCATTCCCTGTTGAGGGCTGAATAATCTGTTGGGCATGTGCCTTATGTTTCTTTACCCATTCATTCGCTGGTGGGCACTTGGACTGTGGTGACTAATGCTGCTAGGGGTCCAGGGGAAGGGTGTCCACTGGCATGCGCTCTCTGGGTTCTTTGAGATGAGTGTTTAGAAGTGTGATTCCCAGGCATTGCTCTGGTCGTGTCACTCACTGCTTAATCTGCAAGGAACTGCCATGTTGTGATTCTTCACGTTCATCACTACTGCCCAGGGTTCTAAAACTGTACCTCCTCACCAACACTTACTGTCTTAATAGTGTGTGTTCCGGATGGGATCTGTGCTAATGAGTGTGATGCTGCGTTTCTTTGGTTTTGGTTTGTATTTCTTTAATGGTCCAGTGATGTAGAGCCCACTTCCTTACATTTACTGGCTCTTTAGATTTGTGTGTGTGTGTGTGTGTGTGTGTGTGTGTGTGTGTGTGTGTGTCCCAGGCTGCCTTCAAAATCATGATCCCCCTGCCTCAGCCTCCTCAGTGCTGGGATTAAGGTATGTGCCAGCACGCCTGGCTTTGTTTTCTTTGTGGAAGTGCTGTTTCAAGTGTCCGGCACTTTCAGCTGTCACCACCCTGCTGCTCTTGTCCCTGCAGCCTGCTGGCGGAGGCCTTCCCCCGAGGATCTGCTCGTCCATCAGTCTTCACACCTCTCACCTTGATGGCAGTTGTCATGCCAAGCTCGGGCCTGTTTTAGAGTGGGGGAAACTGAGGCGTGAAGAAGTTGTTATGATTAATAAAAAGAAAATAAGATGATAAGGTAATAAGACGCCAGGCAACAGATATATTATATGAGGTTTATTAAGTGAGTATGGGGAGAGAAAGAAAGGGGGAGGGGCACCTCAAGGAAGAGAGAGACAGAGACAGAGGAAGAACAAGAGAGTGGAGAGGGATAAGAGGAGGGAGGGAGGGAGGGAGGGAGAGAGAGAGAGAGAGAGAGAGAGAGAGAGAGAGAGAGAGAGAACACGCGCGCCATGTGGAGGTCTGTCCTTTTATATGGCCCTGGGCAGGGTCATGCCCCCCCCACCCCCCCATAGCAGGTAAGTGATGACATCACAGGTAGGCAAACTGAAGCAGAATCCTAACAGAAGTTCCCTGCAGCAGAGGTTTGGGTCGGGTGGGCCAGAGCCCTGATGATTCTGACTCTGCCTCTTTGGAGGAAGAACAGGCCATGGCTGGAAGTATCCAGGCTACAAGAGGGCGATGGGAGGCTGGCAGAGGACTGCTCGTGGAAAGGGCAGAGTAGTGTGGTAGTGGAGGGGAGACTTGGCACTCCGGGAGCCCGGAGGTCCCCACCCCACTAGCTAATTATTAATTACAAGGGGGAAATGACCAGTGAATCGGCTGATCACCAAGACCTTGTCAAATGCTCTTCCGAGGGAGGTGTGCTGGGCGAACGGGGATTCTGTGTTCCTTTCCCTGCTGTGTCCCTCCCTCCCTCCCCACTCCTTAGCTCCCTCCCTCCCCCTCTTTCCTTCCTTTGGACACTGGAGTCCGGGCAGAGAGCTCCGTGTGTTTGATGCATACGCCTTGATGCTGGCTTGTGCTTCCTTCGGTCTCTTGATCAGCGATGTTTTCTCTCGTTTGTTCCTGGGAGTAAAAAAATGTGGCAGAGTGGTGGGGCTCAGTCCAACAGGCAGCTAGGAGATGAGTGAGACATAAGTGAACATGGGGAATGGCAAGACCAGCCAGGACGCTTGGAGGGGAACAAAGGGGCCAAGGTCGTCTCCGGGGGCCTCACAGGGTAGGCAAGGAGGGCTCTCAGAGGTGACGGCACTTGAAATAAGGGTTGAAGACAGTGAGGGAAGAGGTTCCAGACAGAGAATATCTGGTATGAAGGCCCTGGGGCAGGAAAAAAACCTTTATAAAGGACTAGCCAGGAGGGCTTTGTGGCTGGGCCAGGAATGACACTGAGGATGAGGTGGTAGAGCTGGGAAAGACCTGAAGGCCGCATGGGAGCGAGGGTTTTGTCTCTGAGATCCTATAGCGGTGTAGCTCTGCAGTAGTGAAGTGTAATCTGCTAGGAAGATACTGCCATTGCCATCCATTATTACTTCATGTTAGAGCTGAGGTAGCTGCAGCCCCAAACATTGCTGGATGCTTTTCCATGGGTGGCAGCTCCTTATGGAGCTCAAGCAAGTTGCCTGTGGGGCCCTGTGGAATTTCCCAGGAGGCCCATTGTGTCTCCTGTTTCTCTCCTCCCATATCCAAGCCTGGGTTCCAGTCCTTCCTGGCCCTATCATGTGCTGACTGTGTGATCTCAGGCGGGCAGCATCACTTCTCTATGCCTCAGTTTTCTCATCTGTAGAATGTGCACGACAGCAGTAGCTACCTCATAGATAAGTGTGAGAATGAAATGAGTTTACATAGAATTTGAACATGCTGCACCCATGTAATCCCAGAAGGGTGGCTGAAGCAGGAGGATGGAGAGTTCCAGAATGGCCTGTACTATACTGTAAGACCACCTTTAAAACAATAGCCCATTCTCCACTAATGGCAACACAATAAAAGGCTTCAGACAGTGTCTGCTGCCAAACACAAATGCAGAAACGACCAGGTGGACTTTGTAGTTCCCACTGTTAGTGCCTGAGGCCAGCTCCGAGCCTGTCCCTTTGTTACTCTGGGCAGCAGCGAGCTGGCAGGTCATGGTGGGCAACTTGTTCCACCAGAGGGGAGACAAGTGCATAGGAACCACTTCTTGTCTCCTCCTCCCCAGCCTCCACCTGGATGGACACAGGAGTGCTTTGCCAGGGCTGGGGTCTGAGGCCTTGGTGGTCATCTCCTTCCCCTGGACCTCACAATACCCTGCCAAGTGACAAAAGCTTTGGACTGGCAGAGGGGAGAGGTAGGGCCCTTCCAGGGATCCCTCCCCCGCCCCACCCCCAGCAGGGTTGTAGTCTCTTAGGTAAAATATGGGTTTCCGATTGTCCACCTCCTGGTGGTCCTGCTGTTCAATGGTTAAATGGGCTGTCGCGTGCCACTTGGGCTGTAGTCAGCAACTTCCTCAAGCCTTGAGAGCTCACAGTGGGCTGTCCTCCAAGGTCCCACTCTTTTAGTTCCCAGGACTGTGGCCCAGCCACCTGCTGGCACACAGCAGAAAAGGGTGGAGTTAAGGAGTGGTTGGAAGGACCCTGCCCGGGTTGGAACCCCCGGCCCCGCCCCCGCCCCCACCCCCAACTTTGGGTAAGTGACTCAGCCTGGTCTGTCTGGGGTTTCCATCAGTCAACTTGGAGGACAATGGAGTTGCCTCATAGGAAGGCCACCCAGACCACACTAAGTCTGCCTGTGCCCCATTTAACCACCGAAAGAGTGAATGTCCCGAGCGAGCACGTTCCCGTGCCTGGCAGCAAACATCTAGAATCCCGCACAACTCCGCCCAAAGTGCTGCCGGGCTTGCAGTCACCAGTTCGGATAAGAGCAGGAACTGGGGGCGCGGTTCAGGCTAGGTTCCCACACCTAGCTGTCAGTCACCCGTTGCGTTCCCTGCCTGGCCCTTCTTCCCTCTCCTGGAACACTTCGGACCGGCGGGTTCACCTGGCAGGCCCCGGAAATTGCGCAAACGCCGCCGGGTACCTGAGCCAGGTGGGCGGGAGGCGTGCAGGCTGCTGGCAGGAGGCGGCTTGCACAGCCAGGTATGTTGCGGTACTGGGGGGGGGGGGCGTGAGGGACGCAGCAGGGATTGTGCCTTCAGTCCCCGCATTGAGACATGGGCCAACTCTTGCTCAGAGAAACACAGCAGATCGTGGGGGTCACACAGCCTTCGCTCACCTCAAGGCTTGCGGCCTGAGTGTCTAAAATTGCCTCTCTTTGAGAACGGGACGAAATCAAACTGGGGGCTTTCTCGGCGGCGCCCTGATCCACTCCTTGGGAGCCTGAAAGGAGGGACGAAGTCGGGCTACGGCTCTGGAATAGTGGCCAGAAAGGCTCAAGGTTGGTACATTTAGGGTCACTTACGGCACCATTTGAAAGCCCGACATGAGAAGAGACCCCAGAGGAGATGTTAAGTCTCACTTGGCGACCCAGACTCGAGCTTTTGGAGGGGCCCCTGTGACGTGAGTTGGTGCGGTCCGATGGCTCATTGTGACCAGCCCTTAACGTCTCCTTTGTCCCTGCGGGGGAGGGGGGGGCTTAGATCCGCCCTGTGGGAGGGCACGATCAGCTCACTCCATAGTCGGAGCCTCAGTGTCTGACGGCAAGTCTGGTTTCTGGAACGCTGCCCATTTTTCAGGTGCTGCGAACTCGTTTGATCTTTCCAGTGGTGACCCGAAGGCACAGGGAGGTCTATTTTTAACTGGGTTTCACAGATAAGGGAACAGAGTCTGTTAAGAGCAGCCTCTTGTGCCAGGTGCAAGGCAGGAGCTGGTGGGAGAACGGGGACCCTGGTGGCTGCCAGGCTAAGCTTGGGAACAGGCATCTGACCCCGCCCCATCTCTATTGAAGTTTAGATGGTGGGTAAAAAAGCAAAGTGATGGTGGCTGGATCTTCTGCCCTGGCTCTGCCCCTATGACCTCCTTCCTTTTTCTCAGGTGATGCCGGGGAGGAAACTACCTCAGCCACCACCAACGGGTTGGACTGGTTTGGGTGGCAGAGCAGATGTGGGGGTTAGGGAGGTGGGGCAGAGTCTGGCTGCTCCATAGGCAGGGCTCTGTATAGGCTCTGGTGGCTAGGCCTTTCCTGCCCAAGGTCACCTCGAGTCTACTTGAGTGGTGCCAGCCTTCCTTTTCTGCCTACCAGGCTATTGAGCCTTGGGAGTCTCCCTACTCCTCCACCCCTCGCCCCACTGTGCTGAGGTTTCCATGGGGGTCTAGGGGGGGGACAGATACAGGTGCAGACATGCTATGTTTGCCCAGTACTACATGTCTTTTAAAACGGGTGATGGGATTTGCTCACAGTTACAAACCTAGAGAGAACGCCTGCCCCTCTGGATTGCCAACCCTGGGGACAGTATTCCCTTACCCTGAACCCACCTGCTCGCAGTGGGCAGGGCCTCTCTGGGTCACTGGTGTGCTGGTTCTCAGCTGACTCCTATAGGCGGTTCAGTTCAGGACACACTTGTGGACTCTCTAGCATGTACTGAGAGCCTCATCATGAAGCTGAGACTCGGTGAACAAAGCAGCCGGAACCTGTGCCCTGGTGGACCCGATATGTTAGGGAGTAAGGGACAGCAAAGAATGAAAGAGCCATATCCACAGTAAGTTATATGGCCCCCTGAGTATAATGAGTGTGTGTATGTGTGTGTGTGAGTGTGTGTGTGTGTGTGTGTGTGTGTGTGATGTGGAGAAGGGGTGTGATAGGCGCTAGTGTGCTCAGGCGAGGCTTGATGCCTTCTTAATTTCCTCTGGGACCTAGGGAAGAAGTCACTTCTCAGAGTCTCAGTTTTCTTAGCTACAAAATGATGCCAGTGGCTTCCAGGCTGTTGGAGGTGGCTCTGAGTGTCTGGCACACAGTGGGAAGCCTCTTCTTGAGATCTCTGGATGTCTCGGTGAGGCTTTTACTGCGTTTGGGCACATTCCGTCGTCTCCATGCTGCCTGGTGTAGTCGCCATCGCCACGTGCAGCCACGGGGCACTTGAAGCATGCTCAGCATGATTGGGGAGCCCAGTGGCCTGACCTGCAGATGCCTTTAGGGGTCCCCTCTCCCCTCTTCTTTACAGACCAGAAGGTTTGGCATATGGGTTTTACATTGTGCGTATCTGAGGGGCCTCAGTAGTGGGGAAAACTGTGACGCTTTCTGACCCTGTTTCCTTGGAACCGTGGGTTGGCTCGATGCCTGTAATCTGACATCTGACTCTTGGACAACCATGGGGACACTTGAGCACCCAGACATGGGCCCTGTAGCCCATGAGCACTGTCATGGTGGTTGGTCAGCAGCACAGCACAGGTGGGGCCGTGACCCAGACAGTTCCGTAGAGCAGTGTAGCTTGGAGCTTATGCTTGTGCCTGTCCACATGCCTGGATCTCTGTGGGCTTGGCCTTGGAGCCATATCCTGGAAACAACCTGGTCTGGACTCCAATAGGGTGGGGGTGGAGACTTTTTACTCCTTCCTTGCAGCCTCCTGCTTTAGTGCCCCTTGTGGGCCTGGCATGTCCAGGCAGGTGGTTGGCACTGCACAGCTTCCTTCCAGCCTGGGCTGGTTGCAAGAACTGCACTTATTCTGTGCAGTTCAAGCGGGATGTGGATGGTGGTCACTAGTACCCTCTCCCTTGGAAGAAGGGGGTGGCTTAAGCAAGTCATTGCCTCCCTGAGTTTCAATTTCCTTTCCGCATCCCTAAGTGGGGCTGTTGAGAGGACGCTGGGTTTTGAGCCTGTTTTGCTCTCTTTAAAGTGGACCTGCATTTTCTAACCTCTTTCCACTCTCCCACAGCAGTGTGGGTCCCCGCCCACACTAGTGGAAGGAAAGAGTGTGGGTGGGGCCACAGCAGTACATTCTACTTGGTGATTGGCTCTTTGCGAGGCAGGGGCGTGCCCTTTACCTTATACTAGTGCAGTCTTAAGCGCCAGGCGAGCCTTTGTCTGAACGTGCTCAGCCTGTCTTCTTTTCTTGCTTGCAGCCGAGCCCGGCATCCAGCTGCCAACTTTGTCCCTGTATCTGTCTCCTCGCCTCTGCCCTCGGGGTATGTAACGGCCATGCCGGTGGACACACTGAGCCCTGGACCCCCCACCGCTCCTGCCCTGCCTTTTCGCCTGCGAACCAAAGTCCCCGGCTACCTGCTACCAAGGCCAGCGAACGTGGGAGCCCGGAAGCCAAGTGCTGTCGAACGCCTGGAAGCCGATAAGGCCAAGTATGTCAAGAGCCTGCGTGTGGCCAACACCCGCCAGGAGCCTGTGCAGCCCCCGCTGGCCAGACAGCCCCTCTTCAGCCCTGGTCCACGAGGCCCAGTGCTCACACCCAGCCGCCGAGCCCTACCCTGCCCTGGCCGCCGACCCCACCTCGACCTGGACATCCTTAGCAGCCTCATCAACCTGTGTGATAGTCCCGTGTCCCAAGCTGAGGCCAGCCGAACACCTGGACGGCCAGAAGGGTCTGCCCACAAGGTCCCACCAGCCACCCCTCCTCGTCCGCCCCCTAGTACGGTCGCAGTGCGCCGAGTGGACGTTCGTCCCCTGCCTGCCTCACCTGCTCGGCCCTGTCCATCACCTGCCACCACTGCCGCTTCCAGCCCCGGCCGGCCTCCTGGTCTGCAACGCTCCAAGTCGGACCTGAGCGAGCGCTTTTCCAGGGCAGCAGCGGATCTTGAGCGCTTTTTTAACTTCTGCGGCCTGGACCCAGAGGAAGCACGAGGATTGGGGGTGGCGCACTTAGCACGGGCCAGCTCGGACATCGTGTCTCTAGCTGGGCCGAGTGCTGGACCTTGCAGCTCTGAAGGGGGTTGCTCACGCCGCAGCTCTGCAACCGTGGAGGAGCGGGCCCTGGAGCGTGTCCCCTATGGGGTGTCTGTGATTGAGCGCAATGCCCGTGTGATCAAATGGCTGTATGGGTTGCGGCAGGCACGTGACCCTCCTGCCACTGAGGGCTAGGCTTCCTGGACTCACGCTTCCCCGGAAGGACATCATGAAGAGGCAGTTGACATCTTGTCCTTTCTTGTATCCGTTGGCTACCTTCCTGCAGACCCAGACTTACACCTAAACCAGCATCCTCTGGCAAGCAAGGACTGACCTGCAGAGGGTTGCTGTTGCCCCTTGGCCTCTCCTACCCCCTAACAAGGTTTGTGACACCAATGTGCTTCTGCCTCGTTCTTCTGCTGAGGCTGGATTTGGGCCACTTAGCCTCCACCGAGTTAGGAACCAAGTGCTTTGCCAAGTCTATTCCCCCCCCCCCCCCCAGATCTGTTTCCTTCTTCCTTCTCTGTCCTCCTTTGTTGACTTCCTCTCCCTTACCCAATGGGCCCTGACTTCCTGGGAACTCACCCTGGGGAGGAGGCTGAGAGGATGGGGCCTGTCTACCACTCTTCCTGGTCTTTGGCAGTTGGCCTAGGTCGGGAGACTATAGGAAGAATTGGCGAGGAGCCTGCTGCTCTGACTTCTCTTTGGTTAATAAACACAAAATGTTTGTTTCTCAAGGTCGGGGGCTTCAGACTCTTGTCTGTTCACAGGGGAAGTCTTGGGATAGGGCCTTCCAAGTGTAATGATTGTTGACTCCCAAGATCTGGTGCGAGGGGTCAGTGGCTCGCCCGAAACTTACCCAGCATCCTTACCTCCTCCATAGGTGAGGAGATGGCCAGCCAGTGAGTGGGACCAGAGCCAAGACTGGTTTTTTGTTTGTTTGTTTTTGTTTTGTTTTGTGTTGTTTTGTTGGGCTTCTCTGTGTAGCTTTGAAGCTGTCCTGAACTTGCTTTGTAGACCAGACTGGCCTTGAACTCATGAAGATCCACCTTCCTCTGCCTCCCAAGTGCTGGGATTAAAGGCATGTGCTACTCTGCCTGGCTAAGAGTGGGTAGGGGCACGGTGCCTCCCCTAGCCTGGCCGAGCTGCCAAGGGAAGGAAGCTCAGCAACAGAAAACTCTGACTCTGGGTCATCAGGCCACAGAATAGGGGATGGAGGGGAGTTCTTATAGGAATAAGGACTTGGGGAGGAACAGCCCAGAGTGGTGGCCTTGCCTGTGACCTATGGTGACCTGGACAGGCCAGTCTTTTGTGCCTCAGCGGAGAGAACTAGGTGGTACAGGTCTCCTTTGGTTGGGGCCTTGTATTCTGGAGGTCTTGACCTGATCTGTATCCCAGTGCCTGGGCCCTGCAGAGCACTAACCGTGGATGCCGTGCCCTCACAGCTGTCCAGTCTCCCAGGTTAGTGTCCCCATATGGTGGAGCAGCAGGGCTCCCTGGGTGTACAAAGGGGGCTGGCTTGACTGTCCCCCATGGGGGAGGGGCCTCCTTGTGGGTGTTTCCTCCCTGCAAGATGCCTTGGCTCCAGTTCTCAGAAACAGGAAACATGGTGTGTATGTGTGTGTGTGTGTGTGTGTGTGTGTGTGTGTGACAGGTTTGATGCTAGTTTTATTTTAAGCATAGAAAGATTTCTGCTGGGCTGTTTGTTGACAAACATCTGGGTCGGCTCGGCTGTCTGGTTACCACCAACCCCCAAAGTCCCAGGCAGTTTAGAGAAAGAAGGGGAAACTGAGGACGGACTTTGCCCAGTGGAGATGCAGATGGAGTTAGGCACAGGAAGACAGTCGTCTGCCATTGGTGGGTTTTCATAGTTCCCAGGCTGAAAAAGGACTGGATTTGGGGAGAGATCTGGGCCAGCCTTACATAGTGATGGCTCTCAAGGTGCTAAAGATCACCCTGACCATCAGAGCACACTGCTAGCCTTGGGTCACTGTCTGTCTCTGGCTGTGAGCCTCAGTAACCTCCGCCACCCAGGAGCGTAGATGAGCTGGCTGCACTTTGCATGTGAAGAAATTAGAGTTCTGCCTGGGCAGTGGTGGTGCACATCTTTAATCCCAGCACACAGGAGGCAGAGGCGGGAAGATGTTTGTGAGTTCAAGGCCAGCCTGGTTTGCAGAGTGAGTTCCAGGACAGGCAAGGCAACACAGAGAAACCATGCCTTGAAAAACCAAATCCAATCAACCAACCAACCAACCAACCAAAAACCAACCACAGCAGGGTGCTGACTCCAGGAATAGTGGTGAGGCCCTGTCCTGGAGAAGGACTGTTGGTCATGCCTCTTTCAAGGTGGTGTTTAGAGAGGCAGGTGTGTGGTCTTAGAGCAGGAAGCATGACACGGAGTGATAGTGACTTGTGGGCCATCACAGGACAGGACTACAAGACGGCATGGTCTTCCAGACAGTCCACAGCCAGCATCACCCTCCTGCTCCTTCCTCCTTCCGTACCCAAGCTCTCTTCCTCATCAGTTTTATGCTTAAGCACCTACTGGGTACCCATATCAGACATGGTCACCATCTTGATGTGTGGGGAGAGCAGGTAATCTGGCAGAGTTTAAATTAGGAATGCCCAGGGACCTCAGCCCTAAATGTAGAGAGCTATGCCTTTCCATAGCTGAGAAGGGCTCTGGAGGGCATTACCCAAGAGGCAGTGGGGCTGGACCAGTCTTGATTTCCCCCTCAGGTGCTGCCTGGTCTTGGGAAGGTTCCCAGCCTCTAAGAGTCCGCCAAAGCAGCAGGCTGTGAGGTGCCCCTTTTCCTGGGAGCCCTGGGATCTAGGGAACTGGCTCCTCCATTGTTCTGTCTCCACTGTTGTGAGAGAATCAGCAAACAGCCTAAGCGCAAGTGCTGCTGTTGTTCAGCCCTACAGAGGCCCTGCAGCTGCTGCCCTGGCTGCGGGGGTGGGGGGTAGTGGGTGGGAGATGGGGGCTGGGGGCTGGGTGTCCCAGCCAGCCTGGCCGCAGCTGCCTAATCAGGCAGAGATGAGACCTGTTTTCTGTATAGGCAGAGATGAGAGCGCTTTTCTGTATCCTCACTAGCCGACCATTACACATGCGAGCTTGGGAAATAGCGGTTTGGCGATCTACTTCAGTGCAGGAGGGTTAAAGGGCCCCCAGCTAAAAGCCCCATAAACCAGCCTCAGTTTACCCTTTGGCCAAGAGTGGAATGAGCTAGGTGTGGAGGCTGTCTCTGGTGAAATAGTTATTTCTGCTAGCACGGCATTCCCAGGAGAGGCAGGGCAGGCCTCCCCATCTGGCCTGGCATCCTGGGTGCAGGCAAGCACAGAGCACTGAGGAATTAGGCCATTGGCTTCTGAACTCTGGGTTGGAGTACAGTGGGGGTGCATAGGCTAGAGCATAGTGACAGCTGTCCCCACATACACAGACGGTGCGTGGTCTGTCTAGGTGTGAGCAGAGCACCCTGGCTACTTTTTTTTTTTTTAAGTTTTTGTGTGTGTGTGTGTGTGTGTGTGTGTGTGTGTGTGTGTGTTTAGATTTTATTTTGTATATTTGGATGTATGTATGTGCGCTACACAGGTCTCCAGTGACTGTGGAGGTCATGCAGAGGGCCCTGGATCCCCCTGAAACTGGAATTATGGGTGGTTGTATGTTGCACTGTGGATGCTGGGAATGCAACCCAGAGCTTCTGCAAAAGCAAGGACTCTAAACTGCTGAACCAATACACCAGGCCCCCAGCCAGATGTAACAAAATTATGTACTTCAAGAAAACACACTCAGTGGCCTATTTCCCCAAGCTTGTGATTAGAAGAACTTGAAATATGAAGACATTATTCAATGAACATTAACCCACCACCTCCAAATGCACTTTAATGTTCCACTGCATTGGTTCTGCCTGCATTCCATCTGCCCACCCATCTATCCATTAAGCCATCACTACTTAGAAAGCTTTTCAATGTAAAGTGTGAACACCATCACACTTCCTTCCAAGGTATAATATCACTGTATGTGATGAGATGGGATGTGACGTGTGTGTGTGTGTGCGTGCGCGCGCGCGCATGCACATGTGTTTATATAGGTGCATTTGTCTGCATACATACAGATGTGAAGCCAGAGGTCCATATCTGTAGCCTCTGTTAGTCTCCACTTTGTTTTGAGACAGGGTTTCTCACTGAACCTAGATTCTCGGTGTTTGGGCATGCTGGCTAGCCAGGCAGCCCCTGAGATGCACCTGCATGTGTCTCTGTAGTACTGGGGCTAGAGATATTCATTGCCACACCCAGTGTGTGTCCCTGACCACCTGTGTGTGTCCCTGATCACCTGTGTGTGTCCCTGATCACCTGTGTGTGTCCCTGGCCACCTGTGTGTGACACTGACTACCTGTGTGTGTCCCTAACCACCTGTGTATGACCCTAACCACCTGTGTGTGTCCCTGCCATACTGGGGCTAGAGATATTCATTGCTACACCCAGTGTGTGTCCCTGACCACCTGTGTGTGTCCCTGGCCACCTGTGTGTGTCACCCTGCCTATCTGTGTGTGACCCTGACCACCTGTGTGTGTGACCCTGACCACCTGTGTGTGTGACCCTGACCACCTGTGTGTGTGACCCTGCCTATCTGTGTGTGTCCCTGACCATCTGTGTGTGTCCCTGACCACCTGTGTGTGTGTCCCTGACCACCTGTGTGTGTGACCCTGACCACCTGTGTGTTCCTGCCCATCTGTGTGTGTCCCTGACCACCTGTGTGTGTCCCTGACCACCTGTTATGTGTGTCCCTGACCACCTGTGTGTGTGACCCTGACCACCTGTGTGTGTCCCTGCCCATCTGTGTGTGACCCTGACCACCTGTGTGTGTCCCTGACCACCTGTGTGTGTCCTGACCACCTGTGTGTGTGTCCCTGACCACCGGTGTGTGTGACCCTGGCCACCTGTGTGTGTCCCTGCCCATCTGTGTGTGACCCTGCAACACTGAGGATCCGAACTCAGGTGTTTATTCTTGTGCAGCAAACACTTCACTCACCTGTCTCCTCAGCCCCCATGTATTATTTTTATTTTTACGTTTTTTAGGGTTTCTTGGTTTATTTTTTTGTTGTTTGTTTTGTTTCTGAGACAGGGTTTCTCTGTGTTATCTTGGCTGTCCTAGACTAGCTTTGTAGACCAGGCTGGCCTTGAACTCACAGCAATCCACCTGCCTCTGCCTCCGGAGTGCTGGGATTACAGGTGTGCGCCACCACACTTGGCTATTATTATTTTTTAACACTGCGGAACACACAGCTCTTAAAGGCCATCACTTGCTCATCACTTTCTGAGTTTAGCCAAGTGTGTACTGTACCCGAAGCCCCATCAGCACCCCCTGTGTCCTTCCCTTCCCCGGTTCTCCCACCTGCAGACTCCTTTCTGTATCTATATGGGTTAAACAGACCCAGTGAAAACTTTCTTCTCCAACACGACCATGCTCAGCTCTTTCAGTCATTTATTCTTGGTACCTACCTCTGTATTTCTGAGGAGCCTCCCCAACTACTGGTTAACTTTGGGCAAATATTGATTGCCGTTTCCATCAATTAATTGTCTTGACAGTGGGTCAGCAGCCTTCTTAGCTCTTCCTCGCACTGGCCGTGGGGTCAATTTTCTCATTTGTAAGCGGTCTTGAGCTTTCAGGCAATCGAGTTGGGAGGACTTGTACGTATGTGCTTAGCATGATGCATGAACCCGGGAGAATGTTCCGACTTCCTTTTGATGAGACTCAAGGAAGTTAGCTTCTATTCACGAACTCCTGTACCTCAATGCCTCCTGTACCCAGTTTTCCATTAAGCGGTTATACAACTCTGCCAACACTGTCTCACATCCCACATCTCCTTTGCAGTTCCTTTCCTGTACACATCATTGCTTTCCCGTGAGTAGCTGTTTGCTTTGCTTTTCTCCTTTGCCTGGTGCCTCCTAACCCAGCTACAACCCCCTCAGTTTCCCCAAAGTTGTATGACAGACAGTAGCTCAGTTTCGCTTTGGAAACTCTTCAGGTTCTTTTGAATCAGCCCTCTCCTTGTCCTTTAAATCGGAGCCACTTTTGAAAATAGACTCTGTAGGGTAATTGTAAGAAAAGCATCTGTGAGAAGCACTGTGTGCTAGGAGCTGAGCTGGGACCACGTAGTTGGGAGCTAGAAGGGTGACATCCTTGGTCGCTGCATCTCTAAGGCGGCTGAGAAGCGATGCTGTGGCCCCTGCCCTAAGCCTTTCCATCCACTTGGAGTCCCAGGTCCTCAGGGAACCCAGATGCATTCATATGTGAAGCAGGGGTCATTTCGTCACTCTGCAGTCCTTCCTTGACCCGCAGCATTTGGGGTTGCATTTTGGATGTTTCCTGTGTAGCCATGGTGATGATCTCCCTGTCCCTTGGCCTCACAGAGGGATATGGGATAGAAAGGAGGGTGTCATGGCAAGTGAGCAGGAAAAGGCGGGGAACAGGTTCAGATGGGGTACCGTGCGTGAGAAGAGGCAGGTCGGATGGGCGGGGATATACTAAGAGCTTGCTTCTGTGCTGGACGCATGGACTGCCTGCTCACAGGGCTGCGTGGAACGGGAAAGCTGGAGACGTGTGAGCCTAAGATGTGAAGGGTGGGCAGGAGTTAATCAGGATGAAGAAACAGAAAAGGATGCCAGATGTCATGTGCAAGGGTCCTGTGGTGGGAGTGTAGCTTAAAGGTGGGTTTGGACCTGGAGCGCCAGGCCAAGTTGTACGGAGCTGTGGGGGCCTTTAAATACTCGGAGCCCATCCTGCCAGGCAGCCTGGACTACAGTTTCATAGTTAAACTGTGACGAGGCCGTCATGACCTTGACCCTGTTTTCTTTCCGCAGTCTGTGCTACCTTCTCACTATTCCAGGAGCATACCGGACATGTTTCTTCTGTCCAGGGCCTTTGCACGTGCTGCCCTTGCCGAGGCTGGAGACCTACGTGACCCATTTTCTCCTTTACTCAATGTCCATCTGTGTTATCTCCTCAGAAACTTCTTCCCTGTCCACGCCTACGCCCACAGCTGAACCATCAGCAGCAGTGGCCTCTGTGCCACCTGCTTTAGCTTTGTCACCTCCAGGGATGTGTTACACACAGGCCACCACGTGCTGTGACTCCTGTCTGTTTTACTCGAATAGTGTTCCCCCCCCCACCCCCCCACCCCCCGCAGGAGGCAGAGACTTTGCTATGGTGTCCTCAGCCTCTGGGGCGGGGAGGCGAAGGGATGCATGACAGAGTGAGTGGGTTCAAGTTCCAGCCTGGTGGCAGTCTTTTCCCTTCCTGTTTCTACTTTTCCCAGTTGTGTCATAAAACAAGAGAGCAGCTCCAGACTGGCAAGCTCAACCCCAGCTACGAGGACCAGAGTCAGTGAGAGGGCAGAGCTGGCTTTCTGCCTGGCCTCTGGAGTTTGAAAATAGCGCAGCATGGCCCCTAGTGAGGCCCCTAGCCTCCTGTGGTGTCCTGCTGAAGCTGTCTGGAGCCTCCTGCCTGGCGCTGGGCTGGAGGGCTGGAGCCAGACCACCTGACAGCTGGGCCCGCGCCTGCACAGTCTGAGGCTCTGATAGGCAAGCTGGCCTCCTCCCCTCCTAACCTAACCTTCCTCTGTGTCCATGGCGGTGGGATAATCCCTTAATCCTGCAGTTTGAAAAGCTTGCTCTTGCCTGGGGTCTGATTTCTCTCCTACGCAAGCGCAAGCAGCTTGGACAGGATGGCTGCCGTACCGAGGTGGCATTCTTGTGTGTGCGTGTGTGTGTGTGTGTGTGTGTGTGTGCATGTGTGTGTGTGTGTGTGTGTGTGTGTGTGTGTGTGTGTGTGTGTGTGTGTTATGCTTTCAAATAATGTTCTGTGGTCAATCGGGACTGGTGAGGTTGGTGGCCAAGAGCATATGGAGTCACATGAGAGTCTGGGTTCAAAACCCACTTTGGTACTTCTATACAGTTTGCACGGTCCAACTCTGCTGTCAAATCCAGTGGAGGAGACGTGCCATCATCTCTGACACTGTCAGGATTGAGCATCGTATGTCCTTCACAGAGGGTTTCCAACTTTGATTTGTTGTCTATTAAAATACTTGAATTGTTGGAAGGAAAGCCGTATGCCCACTTGGTAATGAATTCCTCTGTAACCACAGACACCCACAGAGTAGGGTGGGGGTACAGGTTCAACGAGAAGTAGATCTGGCCCTGATGCGGGCTCAGAAGGGGAAGCCACATTGCTTGAAGTCGAAGGCAGGGAGGGCAGCGTCTCGCTCACACGCACCCGCTTCAGTTGGCCATGTCATCTGGGTATCCGAGGATCCCTCCACAAGTGTGAGCATGTGATAGTGGCAGATGGAGAAGCCTGCCCCAGCCCACTTTCTCCACCTCAGAGGGCAGGCTCAGCAAGCTCAGAGCATCCTAAATCTCCCGAGAAGTGGGGTACCCGGTACCCCTCAAGTTTCAGTGTGTGCAAGTAGCTGAGTGCAAGCCGACTGGGCTAGCAGGTGTGGGACAGTCTTTTTCCATTGCTCGTACTAGCAATAGAAAATGGCAGTCTCTGAAAGGTTGCCACACTCAGGCCAGACTGCACCACGAAACCCTATGTAGCTGTCAGAAGTGCCCTGTGCACATGTGGTGTGCAAGCACAGGGGAATGGTAAGTGGTCGTTTGTGGGGACAGGAACATGGTTGCCAAGACATGAGGGACTCTAATGAAGGCCTCCCCTCATGGCCCCTGGAGATGGAATTCTCTGGATGGCTGGATCAGTGACGGGAGACTTTTCCTTCTGTGCCTTTGGAAGTTGGGATCATATATGACTTTATTATCTATGCAGAAAAAGTCAACAGATTTCAAAGGAAGTGGCCAAGAAGCCAAACACAGTCAGGCCCAGCTGGATGCCCCGGCTGCCTTTTGGGTTTGACCCAGCTTGGCTTACGCGGTGGCTCCACCTCTAGGGTAATATTTTGGTTTTCACACCCACGGGAAAACCCAGCCAATGGGCATCAGGTTCTGGGCTGGGTGTCTGCCAAGACTGGTTGTGGCTATGACGAAGGCCGGGAATGGCTTGGTTAAATACCTGTGGGGTGACGCAGCCCTGCTAGAGGGAGGGAGAGATGACACTTTTCACAGGTTCCCAACTGCGGCTCTGCGCACACCAGCTGTAAGTTCCCACTCTGCCCCCAATCCTCTTCTAAGCCCCGAGGGCGTAAAACAACAGAAAATCCTGCCTGTGGAGCTAAGGTAGTGAAGCTTTTAGGGAGCTCTGTAGATGTGTTCCCCCAGACTTTCTTTCCTCAAGCTTAGTTTCCCCGGTGCTAAAGGATCTTAGTGGGTAGGACTCACCCCAGTAATAGCTGGCCATTGAAAGACTGAAATTCTCTTTCTGCCTCTAGCTTGCTGCGTGGCCTACGAGGAATCGCCTATGCTCTCTGAGCCTCAGTTTCCTCAGCTGCAATACGAGGACTATCAGTAACACTACCACGGCAGGAGAGGTGCGGGTCTGTTGGTACAAGGCCCGAAAATGTTAGCTGGCTGCGTCATCATTATCACGTCACCAGAAAGGACCAGTAAACATAACAGTAATTGCCTCCCGGGTTGGGAAAAGTTTTGTTTCCATGGAGACAAATGCTGTGAGCTGGGCTGGACCAGACCTGCATGTATTTCTGGGAAAACTGAACTAGCTAGTTTGCATCCAGCCCCGTGGCTGTTGGTGCAGCCAGCCTGAGGTCATAGCATTTGGAGTCATCGAGACCACATGGGAAGTCTGGGGGAAGAAATATACTGTTCTTGATGCCTAGAATCATCTCCTGGCTCCATTGAGAACACTGGCTGTCACCTGTGCACATGGGGTAGATGTCACCGCAAAGGCCCTGCTAACTTAGCTGCTTTGCTATGATCACAGATGCTGTCTGTAGCCAGGTGCCCTTTCTCTCTTGGCCACTTGAGTCTTGAGTGAGGGCAGGAAGGCAGATGGGGCGAGCCATGGCGTTCTGGGGTTCTGCAGAGGAAAGCCACAGGGCTCTGGCTAGTCTCTGGAGGGCTCTATCCTGCCCTTGGCAGGGGAGCAGTGTGCTGGACCACCAGGCTTCTCCCTGCTCCATTCTGAGGGCACTGGTTTGTGACTACAGCTGTGTTCCTGGGTTAGTGCCCCTCAGGTATCACTCAACTCCCCCTGGCCGAGGTAACCAGAGAGGCAGCATTGTCGGGGGGGGGGGGGGTAAGTGAGATACCGTGGTGGCCTCTGGCCTGTGCAAGCAGTCCCACTTGTCTCTGGGAAGAGCACTGACCTTGGAGTCGGATTATCCAGAATGTACTGCTGTGTGGTTTTGGAAGGGGGGGAAAATCACTGTTTACGTAGAATTGGAGCAGTGGGGGTAAAGTGGGGAAAGTCAGTGAGCAGATACAGTGAAAGATAAGGGAGGCGCTCAAGGCACACCTCAGGCTTCGGGTGGACCCAGGAGAGCCACCCCTGCTGTTAGACACCCTCCTGGCCTGGGAAGCTTACTCCTCTGTAGCTTAGGGCTCTGCTCTCCCCTGCACCTCAAAACTGGGCTTCTGTGCAGTTCCTACCTCCAGCGATAGTATCAGTGTTCCATGAGCTGGTTGGGCGAGCGGGGCAAGAACATGCTCAATGTTATTCTGCCATCTCATGGCAGAATTAGGGCCTGGGCCAGAACTGAAAAGTGGATGCTCTTTGCCCAGAACTTAGACAGTTGAGATGAGCAGCTGTGGGGGGAGGTTTGTGAACCTGGAAAAGGATTTTTTAATTATTTGCTTCTCTGTGAAGGAATTGAACTCTAAAACAGAAATCAACAGATGATATGCCACGTGCCATCAAAGTAAGTTTGAGTGGATCCTGTCTGGCCTTGCATTTAGACTTTGGGGCTTGCTATGCGTGTGTGCCTGTGTGCGTGTATGTGTGTGTGTGTGTGTGTGTGTGTGTGTATGTGTGTGTATGTGTATGTGAGTGTGTGTGTATGTATGTATGTGAGTGTGTGTATGTGTATGTGAGTGTGTGTATGTATGTATGTGAGTGTGTGTATGTGTATGTGAGTGTGTGTATGTGTATATGAGTGTGTGCATGTGTATGTGAGTGTGTGTGTGTATGTGTATGTGTGTGTGTGTATGTGAATGTGTGTGTATGTATGCATGTGTATATGAGTGTGTGTATGTGTGTGTGTGTGTGTGTGTGTGTGTGTGTGTGTGTGTGTATGAACTGTGGGCCAGGCTCTGTGCTTTGTGCCTTCCCTCCATTTTTACGGAGGCCTTACAACCCTCTGAGACAGATACTATTAACATTGTCACCTCCCAGACAGGGCGGTCAAGGCCTAGAGAGGTTGCAGTTCTAGCATCAAAGTCAACAGGCAAGATCTGAACTCCGTGGATTTCACCGCCAGTCACTGGCTCAAGGAAGGACAGCTCAGAGGCGGCTCTGCTCTGCACAGATGAATTCCTGCTGAGCAGAGGCTGTGTGGTGCAGGGGCGGGTCGGAAGGCATTTCTCTGTGGGTGCAATAGAGCCACGTGGTGGGAGGACAGAGTCATCGCGCGGTTGGGTGGAAGTCGGTAATGACCGGAACGGCATCTTGTTGACTGTCCCACATTCACATACTGGTGGTAGTTCAAGTTCAGCAAAGCAACATTACCTAATCATTGGTTAACCCTGTCGTAGTGACGATAGGGCAGTGTGGTCTATTGGTTAGGGCCATGTGCTCTGGAGTCACGGCGCGCGTGTGCGTGCGCGCGCGCGCGTGTGTGTGTGTGTGTGTGTGTGTGTGTGTGTATGTGTGTGTGTGTAAGCTGGAGGTTGAGGTTGAGTGTCTTTCTCAATTTCTCTCCACCCTATTTAGTAATTAATGTATTATTTATTGTATTATGTGCATGACATGGGTGCATGCATGTGTAAGCATGTGTGCGTGTGGGTATGTGGCAGGGTGCATGTGTAGAGGGTTCCTCTGTGTAGTGCTGGCTGTCCTGGAACTTTTAGTCCTGACTGGCTTTGAACTCAAAGATCTGCCTGCCTCTGCCCCCCCCCCCCCCCCCGCAAGTCCTGGGATTAAAAGAGAGTGCCACCACCTTGTCCCCCACCATATTTCTTGAGGCAGGCCTCACTCTGAACTTGGTGCTCACTGTTCAGAGCCCAGTCCCTAGTACCGGGGTTACAGATGTGTGCCATGAGTGGCCTGCTGTTTCTGTGGGTGCTGGGAAGCCACACATGGGCTCTCATGCTTGTGCAGCAAGCGTGTGACTTCACCCACTGCGCCCCCCTCCCCAGCCCCCAAAAGTCAGGGCTCTGGCTTCAGATGTGACATCCTCCTTGTCAGCACCTGAGGCTATAGAAAAGTCTCTCACTCTCTTGACCCTCATTGTGTTTGTCTTGGTTTGACTTCTGTTGCTATGGTAAAACACTAAGGCCCAGAGCAAATTGAGGAGGAAATGCTTTATTTGCTTTGTACCTCCCAGTCACAGATGCCTCAGTCATAGCCATCTTGAGAGAAGCCAACTTCTCTGTTGCAGGAACTCAAGCAGGGCAGGAGCCCAGAGGCAGGAACTGAGATAGCAGTCACTGAGGAATGCCACTTCCTGGTTTGCTCAGCTTGCTTCCTAATACAAATCAGTACCACCTGTCCAGGGGTGGCACCACTACAGAGCGAGTTCCAGGGCAGCCAAGGCTATACAGAGAAACCCTGTCTCTACCCCTCCCCCTCCAAAAATAAACGGTAGTGCTGACTGCTCTTTTTGGGGGAGGGTTGGTTATTTTGTTTTTTTGTTTTTTTGTTGTTTGTTGTTTTTGTTTTTTTTGAGACAGGGTTTCTCTGTGTAGGCTTGGCTGTCCTGGACTTGTTCTGTAGACCAGGCTGGCCTCGAACTCACAGCGATCCACCTGCCTCTGCCTCCCAAGTGCTTGGGATTAAAGGCGTGTGCCACCACGCTTGGCTGTGCTGGCCACTCTTAAAGCTGCTGACTCCCAGAAAACTGCAAGTCCCTAAGGGAGATTTCTGCGAATATCCTCAGGGGAGAAGCTTGCACAGCTGGGTGGAAAGCCCCTTACCTTCTCTGACTCTTGCGTAGGGCTCGGGTTCTGTGGCTTAAAGCCCAGCTACCATCTTGGATCAAAAGGTTAAAAATGAACCACCCAAGTCGGGCTGAAGCAGCCTCAAGTTGAGGGAGGAACTGAGACGTTGGTGTCACATAGAGATGGATCATTTCTGGGCAGACTCTATACATTTTAAAAACAAACAAACAAACAAACAAACAGCTGGGGACTGGAGGGATGGCTCAGTGGTTAAGAGCACATGCTGCGGATTCAGAGAACTTCGGTTCAGTTCCCAGAACTCATCCATAACTCCAGTTCTGACCTCCAGAGTACCAGGCACGCATGCGGTACACATATACAAATACAAGCAAGCTCCCATACACGTAAGATAGCAAAATCTGAAACCACCACCGCCGCCGCCGCCACCGCCACCCCGTGATGGATTGGGGAGACGATTCAGTGCTTGAGACCACTGGATTCTCTTCCAGAGGATTGGGGCTTGATTCCCAGTACCCACATGGCAGCTAACAACTGTTTGTTATTTCAGTTCCAGAGGATGTGATGCCTTCTTCTGGGCTCTGTGTGTACCAAGCACACAGGTGGGAGATATATACACATGCAGGCTAAACACCCATACACATAAAAATAAAAAATTACTGTTTTAGAACAATTTTACATTCAAGAGTTATTGCTAAAGCCAGGCATACTAGCACACACCTTTTGTTTTGGTTTTGGTTTTTTGAGACAGGGTCTCTCTGTGTAGTCCTGGACTCGCATTGTAGACCAGGCTGGCCTCGAACTGACAGGGATCCACCTGCCTCTGCCTCCTTAGTGCTGGGATTAAAGGTGTGCGCCACCACCACCCGGCACTAGCACACACCTTTAATCCCTGCACTTGGGAGGCAGAGGCAGGTGGATTTCTGTGAGGTTGAGGCCAGCATGGTCTACATAGTGAGTTCTAGGACAGCCAAGGCTACACAGAGAAACCCTGTCTGGAAAAACTAAAACTAAAACAAAACAAAACCAGGCAGCAGATGACAACAATAAGAATTATTCAGAGATGGTGCAGGGTTCCTGGGTGGTCCAGGCATTCCTCCCACCACTAACATCAGCACGAAAGGACCCCTGCAGGGGTGAAGCTATCCATGGAGACGCTTGCGCCCCTCCCTTTACCGATTACACTGTTGAAATAGGGCTCTTTAAGAAACTGGGATCTCCCCAAGAGTCTCAAGCTGGGAAGAGGACGAAGCTGAAGGCTGTACCAGCCAGAGGAAGAATTGTCTCCGGGAGAGAGATTTCGCTGCTCGGCTCCTCGTGCCTCTGCCCTTCCACTTCAGCACAAGCCTCCTGTCAGGACCCAAGAAGGGCTGGTCGGGAGGGGTCAAGTGGTCCCTGTTATCTCTGCTTTCACGTGTGTCTTTTACCAGCCTGTGGGGAATGGGGTCCAACCCTGTCTTGTTAGGGCTGCTAGGGCCCAGGCTCGTATACTGCATGCATCAGTAACACTAGACTGCGCGTATCACAATTAACCGATATTGCCACATTATCATTAGCTGATAGGTTCACACCTTATCATATTTCCTCAATCCCTGGGCTGAAGGTCCATCCAGGACTGCGTTCTATCCAGCTGCCATGTCTCCTTCGGCTCATTTGGTGTGTGGCAAGTATTTTGTGAATTTTCAGATTACTTCCATGTGTTTGGGTTCCATGTTTGGAGAAGGCCAGCAGAGCTGGCCACACCCCCGATGCCTGCTGCCTTCGGGTGTGTGTTTTTGGAAAGATGTCAGCCCTCTGGCAGGTTGGCCATCACAATGCTACTCTGTTTTTGCCCTCTTCTGTCCTAGGTGCAGCCCATGTTTTGGGAGTGGGCAGTTCCTTCCGGCTGGTCCGGGTGGCCCCACATGCGTATTCAGTATGCGTCTTCATGGAAGTCTGTCTCTTCTTAGTATCGCATAATTGGTTTATGTAGACATGACTCACACATATTTATCTGGGAAGCTGGAGTCCAGGGCGGCTCTGCAGGCCTGTCCAAACAATGCTGTCTGGTCTCTATACGAGCTCCAGCTGGTTTGGCAGACATTTTGACACGGGAGAGGAAGACTGAGTGGGCATCTCTTGTAGCAGCGCGAGGGTCATGCCATCCTCTCCTGCCCCTTCCCTCTGACCTCTACAGTATCTTGCCCTGTCTGACAGGGAAGGCCAAAGCTAGGTACAGGCGAGGGCCGTGAAGCCCAGCCAGGCTGCTGAGCTCTTCGCGCTGGTCCGCTGACCACAGACGGACGCCTCCAGATGCATGGTCAGTCAGAACCTGCTGGGCCCTCAGAGCCTGTCCAGAAGCAGGCAGATCTACAGGTCAGACCCTGGGCCTCACACACACACTCTGGCACTGCACCCATTTTATACCACAAGCCCTTTAAGTCCTGGTGAGGCAGTGTTTTATGTAGCACAAGCTTAATTGCTGAAAGGGGCTGTTTGGATTTCCCTTTTTGTTTTTGAGAGCTGCTCTCACTCTGTAGTTCAGATTAGCTTGGACCTCCCTGCCTCAGCCTCCTGAGTGCTGGGACCAGGGGCTTGTGCCACCAACGCTCCATTACATGCACTCCAGCCTAACAGTAAGCGGAGGGGTTGCATTTCTCCAGGGAGGGAGAGTTATGAGAATCGAATTTTCCTGAAGCAAGTCATACTTATGAGCTTAGAGCTAAGGTGAGTAAGTAATGATAATTATTATCAGTATCTTAATAATTGTGCAGAAATTTCCAGAAACTGAGAGGGAGATGTGTTGGGGATGGGTGGGGGTGTGTGATGGTGGTGGAGGGAGTGAGGAAGGTGGAGATGATGACAACACACTGAATACATGGATGAAATGTTCAAAGGATTAAAAAAAAACATAGTCTGAAATTTATAATATTGATGACTTTGTTTCAGTGTTATAGTTTGCTGAGAGCTCCAGGCTGAGGGGACTGACACTTCATTTTAATTTTAGTATATATATGCTATATAGATCAATAAGTTTAATTTATTTTTAGCCTGGGGTTCTCTAGCCTAAAACCACAGGGGAACACCCCCACAGTTTTTAACAAAGGGATGCTAGCTGGGGACCCCTCATGGTCAGGAAGAAAGTGTTATCAAAGGCTTATGATGGAATCTGGGCCAGCTAGGTGACTGCAAAGGGGGTGTGGGGATGAGCTTTGCTCTAGCTTGGGTACCGTGGAGATGCTGGGGTACTGTGGTGGTATCTCAGTAAATCTCTGAGGTGAGGCCAGGCAGGACAGGATTGAAACCAGAGCTGTGACCGACATGGAAACAGTTGTTCCTCCTCTCAGACACAGTTCGGAGAAATCAAGTCAGGTTTGTGGCCCAGACGTGGTCATGTTGGGTTTTGTCAGACACAGTGGCAGAGAGGCCCTGTTTCTGTCCAGTCACAGGGTATCTCCCCTGATGATGTCCTGTGAGGTCCTTACGTCCCACACAGGTGGGACCTGTCAGCTGTGAGCCTCAGACTGTCTTGCAGGGGCACCTTCTGGGTTCAGTTCGCAGAAGTCAAGCCTGCTTGCCTCTTTCTCAGCTGACATCAGCACCAGTTTGAGTGGCTCTTTTCCCCTTTGAAGAGTGGACTGGGTGTGGCTCGACACGGGACCGAAGCGGAAGTGTGAGACTCTGAAGAGCATGCGTAACACATTGAAACCAACGCACAGGGTCCTGAGCCACCAAGAAGAAGAGTCTTACTCCACACCAGTCATGCAAGCTCTGTGCTCTTTTCCAGGCTGGTGTTCAGGGTCACCCTACAACAACCTCCGCTCTACTGGACTGAGCAGTTGTAATTCTCCAATGGGGGAAGGATAAAATGGTAAAATACCCCTCGATGGGGAGACTGTCAAAGAATGTACAGGTTTTCTAGTGTGTTCACATGTGCACACACAGACACACACAGAGACACAGACACACACACACATAGAGCATAGGAAGCATCTTGTCATTTAAGCTGTTGTGCCCCACAGTACATCCCTCTGCTCACACGTCTTGCCAATGTTCACTGAAATGACTCATTGGTCTGGTTCAAGGCCTCTGGCGTCTGTGGCATCATCAATATTGGATCCTCAATGAGATTCCTTCTGCTTATCCCTGTGTCAGGGAGATCCTGCAGCTTTGGATCAGCAGGGCCGGCCCTTTCACACACCCTAGCAGTTCACTGATGATATAGATGTTGGGGTGGGCCAACTCAAAACCCTGGATCTGGGTGGTAGCTGAGCTGGTCAGGCTGCTGGCTCTTCCTTGCGTGCACCACCAGGGTGAGCTCTCCAGCACTGCTCCTCTTGCTAGGCCACCCAGTGCTGCCATCGACAGAGGCAGGGTCAGCTCTCAATGCTCTCAGGGCTAGCTCGCCCACACCCACACCTCCCGAACTAGCTCCACTGTGCTGCCCAGTTGGGGCATGGGGCCCACTCTCCCAAGTACTGCAGCGGGGGAGGGGCTGGGCCAGCTCTCCTCACATTCTCACACTCTCTGGCTGGCTCACCCTTGTCTTCGCCATCAAAGCCATCTCCACTGTTGCCCAGGCAAGGTGCAGGGCCTGCTTTCCTAAGTGCTACAGACAGCAAGGGGGCAGGGATAGCTCCCCAATTCTCATGACCTCGGGGCCAGCTCTCTCAACTACTGTAGGTAGTGAAGGGGGAGGGGGAGGAGGAAGAGGTAAGGAGGAGGGGGACAGGAGAGGGCATCATCTTCATGTCCACTCCACCTCACAGCAGTCAAGTGGTGGGGCCAGCTCACCTGCCCTTCTGCCTCTACTGTGTTGCCCAGGCAAAGTGCAGGCCCTGCTCTCCTGAGTGCCACAGCCAGCAATGGACAGGGCCAGCTCTCCTGCTCTCATGACCCTGGGGCCAGATCTTCCAACTGTCACAGGTGGTGAGGGTTGAGGGTGGGGGAGGGCATCACCCCCGCACCCGTGCCACCTCACAGCAGTGGAGTGCCAGGGCCAGTTCTCCCTCTCTCATGTACAAATCACTTTTCCATATTAAGCAAGCACGTGATCAGGTTCTACAAATAATTTTATTTGTTATTTCATGTTTTGTCTGATTGTATGTCTGTGTACTATGTGTGCCTGGTGCCTGGTGGAGGCCTAAAGAGGGCAGGGCTGTGGATTCCTTGGAACTGAAGTTACAGATGATTGTGAACTACCTTGTGTCTCTGGGAACCAAACCCTACTTCTTTGGAAGAGCATCCAGTTCTCTTAACCACTGAGCCGTCTCTTCAGATGTAGAAGATAGGAAAGCTGCTTTCAGGAGCTGGCTTGGCCAGATACTGGGCCTTTGGCACAGCACCTTTCCTTTGATCTGAAGTACAGTGTGATGGTTGGAGTCCAGGAGGGAAGCGTGAGATACATGGGGACAAAAAGACAGTAAAGGCGGAGGCTGGAGAGATGGCTCGGGATTTAAGAGCACTGTCTGCTCTTCCAGAGGTCTTGAGTTCAATTCCCACTTACAGGCACCTGTAATGAGATTTGGTGCCCCCTTCTGGTATGCAGGTGTACATGCAGGCAGAACACTGTGCATATAATAAATAAACAAATCTTTAAAAAAAAAAAAAGACAGCAAAAGCCGAGGGTTCATTTCATGGAGGAGCTGGCCTGTCAACATTTGCCCACTTTACACAGAGACGAATGGATTTTTGCCTACTCTGATGAAGGCTGGGCAGTAGCAGTGCACGCTTTTAATCCTAGCACTAGGGAGGCAGAGGCAGGTGGATCCCTGCGAGTTCAAGGCCAGCCTGGTCTACAAAGCAAGTCTTGGACAGCCAAGGATACACAGAGAAACCCTGTCCGGAAAAAAACCTAAATAAAAATAAAAATAAGATAAATAAACTACTCTGATGAGACGCTGCAGTGGACACACATGTGTTGTTCCTTGCTCAGTTAACTATATCAGCTCTGCCAGTTGCTGGCCTTCATGACCCCTGGCCTTGTACTGGGCAAGAAGGACTGTTCTCTTGCTTTAAGGTTCTGGTGTCGCCATGTTGAAGTTCTTATATTTGAACTTGATGCTGGAAGAGAGATCTGATCAGACAGTGGATGTGCACGTGAGGAAAGAAGTGGGTATCTGCAGCTCACGGGTGGTGTGCGCCGCCTCCCCTACTCCCCATGAGCATAGAACTGTGGGAAGCCCACATGTATGGACACTTGGAGAGACCCAAATCGAACACAGGTGGCCGCCTAAGCTGTGGCTCCTGGAGCCCATCGGCACCCCTTACCACAGAGCCCGTCAGTGGGCACGATGCCGAATGCTTGCTTTTGTTACTAAGACTGGAGTTCTTGGATGTGCGCAGATAAACAGTATCATTTATCCATTTGGGTTGAAGCCAGTCTTTTCTTAGAAGTGTAGTGTATCCGTGGCGCATCAGGAGGGTCCTAGAAACTAGGTGCCTGTGTCACAGAGAAAGGCATATGCTGTGTAACTGCCACTGAATTCTACAAAAATCATATTTTTCCTAGAATGTCTTTTTTTTTCTCTTTTTAGTGTGTGTGAACATGTCTGCTCCCTCCCCCTCACATGCCTGCCTTCATGTAAAGACACACTTAGGGAGAAGCGTAAGACCAATGATGGGGGCGGGGTCTCAGAAACTGAACACACCTGCAGCCCTCACGGAGGTCAGGACCCTAGTCACTGTGCCGGAGCCTCCTCCAACGGAAACCCCTCCCACTGTCTGACATTCCCACTGTTTACTCATTTCCCCCCTGTTGATTCTTAGAGGCTAATGTGCTTTCTGCACCCTGGCTCCTGTCACAGCCCTTAGGCCCAGAGACAGAGATGCAGGGCTGTTTAACTATCTTTTACCTTTCTGTTGGGCTTAGTCTCAAACTCTGTTCCTTGGAACCCCTAGATCATATTCCAAACAGCAGGAAAGTTGCAGCTTCCTGGACTAGCGTCTGTGACTTTGGGGTCAATAGCCAAGTTGCAATGAGCAAGAAGCAGGAGGTGACAGGAAAACACAGTTGTATCCTAGGCCACCCTTAGCACAGTGACCACCAGTCGCATTGTGGTGTGGGTCCTAATGCGCTGCTCTCGTAATCTACTCTGTCCCCAGAGTCTAGGCACGGTGGCCCCCAGACCCTGGGTTGGGCCAGCCAGGAGGCACTCAGGATCCCCTGCTCTCTGCCAGGGCTCTGAGCCTGGTGCAGCAGCAGGACACTTGCCTGGCATGTGCTCATGTGTCCTGAAACCACAGCAGGACAGTCAGGAAGCCAGGCACCTGAACGAAGGCCCTGTCTCTTGTGAGGCAAGGGAGCCGGGCAGTGAGCTTCGTTTTCTATGAGGAGGTCCAGCTGATGTCACTCCAGCTGAGCGTCCAATCGCTTTCCTTCCACCAGGTCACAGGGGAGTGTGACAAAGATAAGCCGCACTCTAGAGCAGGTGTTTCGGGTCTACAGGACCCCTGTAGCCCCTTGCATGAGGCTTTAGGCATATGATAGTCTTTCCTGTGCCTTAGTTTCCCCACCTGTGAAAGGAGGTGTTCGTAGGCTATCACTGAGTGGTTATTGGGTTCTGGGGATATCTGAAGACAGGTTCCCCTGCAGTAGTTAGCATGGAAAGTAATACCATAAGATGCCACAGAGCATGTCTGCCTGATGACTTACCAGCTTACAAGGATCTTACAAGCCCCACCTTCCCTCTGCAAGGGGGCAAAGCTAGAGAGAACACAGTCCTCTGTGTTTCTTGCAGCAGTGCTATGCCTGGGGCACTGAATTAGTGCCATGGGGACGTAGAAGTCAACTAGAAATGGACAGTTCTTCCAGGGTATGGTCACCTGGACCCTGACTTCTTCTCCACAGTAGGAACCCTAAGTAGAGGCAGAGCCATGAAGAGCCCTGGCTGTAGGCTGGACATCAGAATTTATTCTTAGCATGCTAGGGCCACCGAGGGCATTAGCCGGGAGGAACACAGGGAGCTGAGGTCCTCTTAGGAGGATAAGGGACCAGGCTGGCTGGGAGAGTGTGGCTAGAGGGTGTGTAGGCTCTGCATCCTATTCCCTTCCTACCACTTAGGAGATGGCATCATTGTGTCAGTTCCCCTGTCCAGGGAAGAGAGCTCTGACTGGGGACAGCAGAGCTACTGACTAGACATGCATATTCTGTGCCAGGTTTATTGAATCCACGGAATTTTGGCTCCATTAGCTTAGCCTGTATCCTAACGTCTCTGAGCCCCGGTGTCCACACCTGTAAGACAGGACAATACAGCAGCCCTCTGGGGGCCAGGTAAATGATATTCGGGTAGATGTCACCAAGAGCAACAGCCAAAGGCTGGTACCCCATGTGTCTCCAGCTGACTTCAGGAAGGAGTCCTTCTGTCCCTCTGTAGCCAAAGGCCAAGGCATGCATTTACCCCCTTCCTCTCTCTAATGGCCAGGCTCAGGGCAGTGGACAGGGAAGACCTTTGACCCCAGATGGTCCAGTGGTGGCATCTGGAGGACTTCCAGATGATGGCAGTAGGAGAGTCCTCTGCTTACAGGCAGCAAATGAAGTGTAGACAGGCAGACATTTTTCAGACCCACAGTGAGTCAAGGGAGTGAAACAGCAGGAGCTCTGTGTGTGTGTGTGTGTGTGTGTGTGTGTGTGTGTGTGTGTGTGTGTGTGTGTGTGTGTGTTCTCATGTTTGGAAGGCCACATTCTTCTTTCACTTGCACCCCGGCCTCCAGTCACGCTGGCCTCCTGTGGCTACAGAAATTCTCCAAGCTTGTGTCAACCTCGGGGCCTTTGCATTGTTCATTCTTCCTACAGCTCTTTGTCTCTGTCCCCTGTTACTACTAGTCCTTGATGTAAAGACCATCCCCTTAGGGATTGGAGAGATGGCTCAGCGAGTAGGAACACTTGATGCTCTTGCAGAGGACCCCAGTTCCGTTCCCAGACCCCACATAGTGGCTCACAACCATTTGTAACTCTGGCTCCAGGGGATCTGGTATTTTCTTCTGACCTTCTTGGGTGCTAGGCCTGCACATGGCTCTTATACATACATGCAGGCAAAACACCCACACATGTAAAATAATGTGTTTTTTTCTTGTTTGTTTCTTGTTTGATTTTGAAACAGGAGCTCATTCTGTGCCCCTCCCTTTGTAGACCAAGCTGGCCTTGAACTCACAGAGATCTGCCTGCCTTTGCTTCCTGAATACTTGGATTAAAGGCATGCACCGCCACTCCCAGCTAAAATAAATAAATCTTATAAAAAACCCCACCTCCTTAGGGCTGAGAGAGTCTTGGTCAGCAAGGTGCTGGATACACAAGCAGAAGAACCTGTGTTTAGATCTCTAGCACCACGTAAAAGCTGGGCATGGTGGGGCATGTCTGTGATCCCAGCACTGGGAAGGCAGACACAGGAAGAGATTCCTGGTGCCCATTGGCCAGTCATTCTGGGAGCTCCAGGTTCAGTGGGAGACCCTGTCTCAAAACACAATATGGAGAGCATTGAGGAAGACATGTAATGCAAACCGCTTGTCTTTCCAGCACACACACACACACACACACACACACACACACACACACACACACACACCAGAGCTCCTCCTTAGAGGTCTCTCAGTTGTTTCCTCTGTAATTCTCTCTGGTCTGTCCTGCATATTGTTGGCATTTGCGGTGTATTCTTTATTCACTTCATCTTGACTTCTTTTTTTAAAAAAAATATTTATTTATTTATTATGTATGCAGTACCCCGCCATGTATGCTTGCAGGCCAGAAGAAGGTAGTAGGTCACATTACAGATGGTTGTGAGCCACCATGTGGTTGCTGGGAATTGAACTCAGGACCTCTGGAAGAGCAGTCAATGCTCTTAACCTCTGAGCCATCTCTCCAGCCCATCTTGACTTCTTTTAATTTGCTCTTTGGCCATCTTCCCCTAAGCCTGTTCAGTGCAGTGAGGTGGGTTGTGGATATCTGCTTATACACTGCTCCATCTCCACTACCCAGCCAGGCCTTGGTCCAGGTAGGTCGTCAACCAGTCACAGCCTTACAAGTGAATGCCCCCCCCCCCCCCCCCGTAAGGAATGAGTGAACAGACATCAACCCACCAGGTCCAGTGCACATCTCTGGAAAGCTGCTCTATCAAAGAGGTGCTGCTGCTGTTGCCAAGGCAACACTCTGCCTGCTTTCCAAAGCATCTTTAAAAGAGAAGAAATAGCTCACACAGACAGTGATGGGAAGGAGAAAGCAGAAGAGGAACCATTTGTGAAGCCACTGAGGAGCCCTTCCACAAAGGCTGCCTGTTTTCTCCTCTCTCCCCTAAGGACCACCTTCCCTGTTGCACCTGGTTAGGTCCCTGGTATGGACACAGTGAAATCCAGTGTAGACACAGCCTTTGCCGGCCACATATGGTGCTTTTAGGAGCAGTGTGTGCTGCCTGCCTGGCTCCACCAGGACCCATCAAGCACCAATGAGAAGAACAGGCTGGCCTCAGAGGTCTTTCCAGAAAGTTCCTTTAGTCTTTGCCCTGCAGCTTGGTCCTCAAGCCACCCCTGTCCCTGCGGGGCATGCCCAGCCACTGTGGTGACTCTGCACTGCTGTCCTGAGGGCTGTCAGGAGTTGGCAGGTGTTTCGTGGGACACTGAATGCCAGAGAGGATTGGAACCTTGCCTGGGGTCTCTGGGCAGGGCACCTCAGGTTTCCTGATGATGTAGGTCAGCCTGGGGCTCAATTGGCACCCAAGGCAAGACTTGGGGGCAGGAGTAGTGGTGGGGAGACAGAGAAGAGGAAATGGAACTCCTCCTGGCTCCCTGCTTCCTGCAAACAAGACTTGGCTTGGTCTGAGTTGTTCCACCCTGCGGGGATATGATCATGTGACCTGGCTTTGGCCACTCAGAATCCCTGGCCCACGCTAACCAGAGAGGATCGACCTTAGCTGGAACCAGTTGAGGACCTGGAACTAGCTGTTCCTGCAACCGCCCCATGTTTGTGAGGGAACCCAACTTCAGGGCGCTGTTTCTGTGTCTGGCATGAAGGAAGGAGGCTGAGAGGGCAATATGGCTATTTAGAAGCAGGAGTCCAAGGGTGAACTGACAGAGGTGCTGCCCCCTGGGGCCCACAGCTTTGCTTTGTTCTACTTCCCAGCATCATGCAGTGGTTTAGAAACATCACAACACAGAGCAAAATGCTGTGGACACAAGAGTAGGATGCTCCCTGCTTGCCTGGATCAGGAGAGGTAACACATATTAGGGAGGCGAGTGAACGTGCGTGCGTGGGTGCATGCGTGAGTGTGTGTGTGTGTGTGTGTGTGTGTGTGTGTGTGTGTGTGTAAGCCAGATGTCACCCATTAGGAGGTATCCTTTCTGTCTTTCACTCAGATCTGTAGCTTGCCCATTAGACCAGACTGACTGGCCAGGGACCCACCTGTCTCTCCCTCCTCAGTGCTGCAGGTACAGGGGCATGTCACTGTGCTCATCTTTTCATATGGATTTTGGGGATTAAGGTCAATTTCTCATGATGTGTCCATGTGGATATTTTATTAACTAGGCCATCTCCTCAGCCCAGGAGCTAGCGTTCTTGGCCACCTGCTTCCTACCGGGAGACCGGGACACTGGCACATGTGGCTTCATTCCTCCATAGCACAGCACAGCACTGCTAGAAGGGAGCATTGCTGGGCCCATTTCTCAGGCAGGACAATAAAGGCCACAGGAAGCTGAGCCACTGGCCTAGGGTCTCAGGGCCAGGGTGACCCCCAAACTCTGCCCACTCTCATATGCTAAATAAAGTTCTGCTGGGTAAATGCTGAGGGAGGCGATTTGAGTTTTCTGCCTGCAGCAGCCTGATGCTAAGTCCTTTCCAGTCCTGTTGGAAATTCCCCTGCATTGTTGGACCCCAGGGAGGCTGGAGGCCATCCTGGCAGGCCTAGCTTGATCAGGAGACCTGAGAAAGGTGCTTCCTGGCTGGGCTGGGTGCCAGGGGATTATAACAGCACTGTAAGGACCATGGAAGGGGACACAGTGGTGCACCAGGCAAGAGTGGCTGTGGCCCCCCTTTTCTAAGTTAAAGCTTCTTAGGGGTCATGGGTTCCTATGACTGCCAGTTAAGGCTGAGACTTCATCTCCTTCAGGGATAGAGGCGCAGCCCTATGTCGGATGAGGCCCTAACTTGGGAGCAGTTAGGATCTCCTGGTGGGTGTCAGGCCTGACAGTTGCTGGGCTGAGCCAGAGTGGTCCTCATAGCCAGCAAAGGTGGGGTGTAGAGCTGGAGGTGGGGGCATATTCCTAGGGCTCCTCCTCATGATGGGTGGGAACCAGCTTTTCCAAGGGAATCCTTGGCCCTGAGGTGGGACAAATAGGGCTTCTTTAGAAGATATGTGTGTATGTGTGTGTGTGTGTGTGTGTGTGTGTGTGTGTGTGTGTGTGTGTGTGTGTTCCTATGCATTTATGTACATGTGGAGGCGAGAGGTCAACTCACACCTTCCTCAGCCACTTCTCCACCATACTTTCCCCTCTCGCCGGGTCAGCTAGGTTGGCTGGCCAGCAAGCTCCAGCAAGCACTTGGTCTCTGCCTCCTCCATGCTGATCACAGGTCCTCACGGCCACAATCAACTTTTTACATGGGTGCTGCGGATCTGAATTCTGGTCCTCATACTTGGGTGGTAAGAGTTTTACCACTGGTTGTGGTGGTGTACACTGGTAAGATTTGCTGAAGGAGGCAGAGGCAGGAAGATCACAAGTTCAAGGCCAGCCTGGACTACACATAGCTGGATGTGGTGGCACGCACCTTTAATCCCAGCCCTCAGGGAGGCAGAGGCAGGCAGATTGCTGTGAGTTCGAGGCCATCCTGGTCTACAGAGGGACAACCAAGGCTACCCAGAGAAATCCTGTCTCAAAAAACCAAAACCAACCAACCAACCAAAATAACAACAACAAAAACCCAAAACCAACCAAACAAGAAAAATAAAAGAATTTTACCAGCTACCAATGGAGCCATCTCCTCAGTCTTCATTTTCAAACAAATAAATTTGGAGAAAGCCATTTCCCCTCAGCCCTTCCTGGTGGCCACAAGGCTTGGGAACACATGAAAGGCTCTGACAAGTCTTGCAGTTACAAAAGCCTGTCCTTTTTATTTAACTTTCTCTCTCTCTTCATCCAAAGTAGGTTAGAGAGGAGCCTTAGTTATTACTTATTGAACACACTCTAGGGCACGCTGGAGTAAAAAGATCCCCTCTCATACTTCCGAGAGACTATGTCTGACTGTCAGCCATTGAAGTGCAGGGGCCACAGAGCCCTGGGAAATGACGGCTCGCACTGGGGGGCGGGAACCATGGCCAAGCCTTGGGAAGAAAGTCTGCAGACATCTCAAGGCTAGGGAAACTTGGAATTGGAGAAGGGCGGGGATGGCTCTCAGCCTCCCCTGGAGGAGGGCAACCCCTCCGTCTTGAAGATTCTCCTACCTGGTGAAACCCCAGTCTGCCTCAGGTCATGGCAGGGAAATCCCTGCAGGAGGCAGGCAGGAGAAGGTTCTGGGTACCACAGAGGCAGTGCCTCAAAATAGAGAGGTTCATGGAGGCAGGTGACTATTTGTAATTTGGAGGCAAGGTAAGCTGGCTCTGGTGTCCCAGAATCTCAAGGATGAGCCTTGGGCACTGATTTCTGGGTGGGGCCCAGCTTTCAGTCTCTGCAGGTCTATGTGTCAAGCACTCATTGGCCGCAACATCATGCGTGTGCCGTGCAGTGAGTAGGCGGGGCCCCGGAAGTACTGCCAGCGGATGCCGTTGAGCTTGTTCAAGTGTTGATGAAATGGATAGTAGATGCCATTGAGGTTGGAGAGGCCACAGGCGTCAAACCACCACCCTAGTGGAAGAGGAAGGATGGAGAATTTGGGGAGGTGGGATGGGATGACCTGGATTCAGGGAAGATAAGGCTGATGGGCTGTCATCTTGGGGTGCCAGCTTCTTGAAGGTGGTGGGCTGGATATGGGCAGAGATGAAGCCAGGGCGGATGAGCTCCAACCAGGCTCTGGCATGCTCTTCTGCTCTCTCTAGTGGACTCTGTGTTTGTGGGTATCCCTCTGTGTTTCCTCTGTCTGTATCTCTCTTTTGCTCTCTCTTCCCTTGGGGTTCTGTCTCCAGTGTGCTCTACACAACTCCTGCCGGACGATTGGGCTTTATTCTCTCCTTATTGTGAGCTGGAACCTGCACCTCTCTGTCTCTGCCACTTTGCGTTCCTGTTGGCTTCCTTTGGTCCCTGCCTCTGTGACTTGCGTCTCTTCTGTCAGTGCTTTTCCCATTCCATCTCCATCCTCTAGTTTCTGTCCGGAGCAATGCCAGGAGCATTGCCTGGCATAGAGATGGGGAAGGGAGCAGCCCTCCCTGCCTCCGGTCTCCCCAACGCTGTTTTCTACCTGGCCTGGGGAGTAGGGGAATCCTCAGACAAGAGGGTAGGTTTGATGGGCGTCATGCTTCCCAGAAGCACGCTTGGCATCTCCCAGCTGGTCTCTAAGGAAATCTAGGGGTGTTTCTACTGAAGGTACAACTCTATGTGGCCTCCAGTGACCTGGAAAAGGGAGGTTTGGCTAGAGTCTCAACAGGAACACCCACCTCCAGTGATCATCTGGATACACCCACCTACAGACAGCCTTTGGACACGCCCACCTCCAGACAGCATCCGGACACGCCCACCTCCAGACAGCATCTGGACACGCCCACCTCCAGGCAGCATCTGGACACGCCCATCTCCAGACAGCATCTGAGCACACTCGTCATCATCTGAACACGCCCACCTCCAGACAGCATCTGGACATCCACCTTCACATATCATCTGGACATACCTACCTCCGCATCCAGACGTCATCCGGACACACCCACCTCCAGACGTCATCTGGACACGCCCACCTCTAGACAGCATCTAAGCACACCCACCCACCTCCAGCCATCATCTGAACACACTCACCTCCAGACATCATCTGAGCACATTTGCACATGCAGTTGTCATTGTCCATGTCACTGGTGCTGAACTTGGTGCCCTGTGGAGCCAGGCTGTTCTTGAACCCTGCTGAGCTGCTGCTGCTCCCATTCACAGAGAAGCTGGAGGCAGTGGGGAGGTAGGGTAAGGGAGGGATACGGGTTAGGTTGGGGCAAGAGTTTCCTTCCTGTTGTTTTTGCACGGGAAGCCCAGGCTGCTCTGACGCCAGGGCCACCGTCCCTACTAGTGGTCCTCCTTACTTGCTGGCCTGGGATCTCAACACTTACTGTTGCCGGGCCCTTTTTAACTTGCTGAGTTTGGGTCCTAGAGAGCTGTGAGTGGGAAACACAGAGTAAGGATAAAAGCTAATGGTCCTTTGAGCACATGCTCTGGGCCAGGCACTGTCTTGAGGCTAGTTCATTTTCATCTAAACCTCACAATACCTTTTTTTTTTCTTCTATATGAGGAAATGAGGATGCCAAGAGCCAAAAGGACCTTCTCAGGTTCTCAGACTCAGTAATCCTCAGAGCCGGAGTCCAGGCTGGAGTGGCCCAGTAGGGGCAGGGCTATATGCCCTTTGCCTACAGCCACGCCATTCAGCATAGCAACCGCTCTGTTCCATGCCACAAGGCCTTATTGGCCACTCCAGCCCACGTGGATCAACCCTTAGGAAACCCCCAGAGAAGGGACAAAGACCCTCTATTCCTTTGCCAGACTGTGTGTGAATATGTCCAAGTCTCCAGGGTGATAACGGCTGTGGGGTAGGGGTGCAGCAGACTGCCTGGATTCAAACCCCAGCATGGCCAACTGGTCACCGCCAACCTTTGCAAAGGCATCTTCACTCCATGGGATTGGGGAACATGTGATCCAGATGGATGCCTACTCTGCTGTTTTTTTTTTTACATGTGTGTGTATATATGTGTAGGTGTATGTATGTGTGCATATACACAAGTGTACATATACGTTTGTGTGTATGTGCAGGCCAGAAGACAATCTTGAGCATCCTTCCTCAGACATAACCTCAGTGGCCCAGTGAGCTCCGTGAGCCTTCTGTCTCCACTTTCCCCAGCACTGTAGGTGCACATGGCACCATGCCTGGCTTTAAAATTTTGGGCTCTGGGGATTCATTTTGGGTCCTTATGATCAAAAGGCATAAACTTTATTGACTGGGAGACCTCTCCAGCCTCTCTCTGCCATTTTTTGAGAATATCTCACTTTTTGGGATTCCCCCTTAAAAAAAAAAAAGACTTATTTGCCACAAGACTTGCCTCTCCCAGGAGAGCTCTTTGATTTTCCAGGTTCTCTAGGCTCCTGGTTAGTTCCCTCTGGAAGCTACTGCCTCTCTGGAGGAAGTGGGTTGCCTCTGAACATGTCTGACCCCTACTCCACTGCCACTGCATTAGGATACAGCTTTGAGGAGGTAGGTCCAGGCCAGAGTCTTTCCCAAGTGACCAGCACATGCCTGGCTTCTTCAATACTCTGTCATTAGGGCTCCACAGCCAATTAAATCTATGCCGCTTCTTGAGGCACAGTAGAGCTGGGAGCAGGGAGCTATCCATGGTTCAGAGGTGTACACCCAGATTACATGCAAGAGCGTAGGGAAGGCTGAGAACTGAGCGTCACTTTGGTGAATACAGACCTCGTAGACACAGACGTTGGGCTGGTGTGGTTCTGACTTTCAACCTAGCATTTAAAGACCTCCAACATTTTCTCAACACTCACTACATGCTATAGGTGCCTCACCTTATGTTTTCTGATTCATGGCTCCAGTGCCTGGCTCTCACAGAGCAGTCCAGTGCCACATGGGCCCACCAGGCTATTTACCTGCCAGCCATCCTGAGGATGCACTGGGTGGAATCCCACATTTGATCTGGGTTAGGGGTATGCTCTGGGCTAGAGGGATTTGCTCAGGGCCACTCAGAAAGGGGTGCAGCTGGGATACAGCCTTTCCCTTAAGGGTCAGTGGCATCCGTAGGCACCGGCAGGGCATGGCAAGGTTGCCCTGGTCAGCTCCGAGGAACGGGAGCTTCTCAGGGATGCTCCCTCCAGCTCTGCCTCCTGCACCTCCAGCCTTGGGGTGGGTCTCATAAGGGAGGATGGCAGGCCCGCTTTGCTAGAGGAAGCAGGGGTATTTAATAAGGAAACAGAGCCATGGCGGGGGGGGGGGGCAGTGCCAGGGAGGCTCCTAGGAGTAATTTTACAGGGAGAGGGTCATTGAGAGATTCCCTGAGAGGAACTAAGTGCCTCCTCAGTTTTCCAGAAATTATCTGCAGCTGTAAAGGGGCCAGGTTAGGGGGTGGGGGGGTGGGGGGGAGGAGGGGAATCCGTTCAGGCCCGTTCAGGTGAGCTCATTCTGGCCTGGTTCAAAGATAGCTAAGACTCGGTCTTGATTTGAAGACCAGTGAGTGCCTCAGAGGTGACATCAGAGAAAGGAGATACAGGGAGAACTGAGTTCAAATCCAGGATCCAGCTAACTTAGTCATCTCAGACTAAGGACTTGGTACCTCAGTTTCCTCATCACTAAAACATGTATAGTAATGTCTGCCTCACAAGACTGAGAAGATTAAACAGCATGCAGAACACAGGAGGTACTGGGAAAGGCTTGCTTCTTTTCCTAAACACACACCATAAACCAGACAGAGGAAGGGGACAGGAAACCTTGATGACTTGACCGTAGCCTTATGCCTGACACTGCTGAAGAGCACAGAGAGTGCTGACCTTGATGTACCCAAGTCTCATTTGGGGGTTGCAAATAGCAGTGCTGAGACCGGTTCTCCTTTGTCCCAGCATGGGGACTTTTGCACCTCACCACAAAGGGCATCAGACAAACTGAGAAGTTAACCACCGCCCTCCCCATCCCCCACCCCCTCACTACCGCTGTCTGTAAATGAGGTGACTAACCCTGGAAGATCTCTTCTTGCTCTAGGCACAGTGGCGTCAGTGACAGTCTTTCCACCCCACCCAGTGTCCAAGATGTGCTGAGTGCTAAGTAGCCACCTCCAGTTCCCGTGACGCGCACTCAAATCGGGGCCAGATGGTGGATGTAGGAGACGCCCAGGGAATGACCCTCGGTGCAGACTCTGCAGCCACTTGCCTTGGGGGACCCTCAAACCGCCCACAAGCCTGGGCCCCAAGCCCACCTGTACCGCTGCCGCTCACTGCCCAGCTGGAAGTGTTCATAATGAAATGAGGTCTGGCGGCCTTCCCAGTCCTGCAGCTCCACGCGAAGCAGATAGGCTGCCCGGCTGGTGAGGCGGTGCACGGCCTCATTGCCCAGCCAGTGCTCTCGGGCCACATTACCAAAACCCTGCGGGGAGGAGAGGAAAGGGTGGCTGTGTGCTGAGGAGGGAGGTGGCGGCGTCTGTGGTTGAGGAGCAGGGCTAGCCAAGACTCCGCCCCCTCCCGTCCCCCCTCCCCCTCCGGCTTATCCAAGGTCAGTGCCTAATGAGTGACTTCATAAGAACAGTGCGCACAGGCCTGGGGTAGGGACACCCCTCCCCCCCCCCAGCGGAGAACAAAGATAAGATGTTTGTACATTTTAAACCCACCAAAAAGGACTGGAGCCACATTCCTCTGAAGCCAGAAACACTCAAAACTCATTTGTGGCGATAGAAATTGAAATCGCTAGAGGGACTGGCTCAGTGGGGGAAGAGCAATTGCTGTGCAAGAGTGAGGGCCTGAGTTAGAATCCCCAGTCCCCATGAACAGAGTGGAGAGGGGCGGCGTCTCGGAGGCTTGCTGGCCGCCAGCCTAGCTCCAGTTTTAGTAAAAGACCCTAACTCAGGAGAGCAAGGCAGAGAAAGACAGAGCAGGACGACGGTCCGCCTTCCACTGGCCTCCCAGCATGAGTGGAAGCACAAACACATGTGTGCATACGGGCAAACTCACACTCACAGATAATAAAATAAAAAGAAACAGCCGCTACCTCTGGGAACACGCCTATGGGGAGGGGGGCGGCATAGGGAGCTTTCCAGGTGCTGGAAGCTGGGTGTTTAGCTGTGAATGGCGGTCACATGTTTGTGCCTGAGCCTGCGGGGACCTTGCTGCTTTATTCAGCTGCTGCACGCCGATTAAGCCCTCGGCAGGAGGGAAAGGCTGAGCCAGCTGCTAGGCAGGGGAGGCAGAGCACATTTTTTCCAGAGGCAGGACAGGGGCTGGACAGTTTCAGCAACGGAGAAATTCAAGGCTACAAGTCCTCAGAGCGTCATTGTGACCCAAGCTCCAGGCTGGCAAGAAACCAAAGCCGTTTGCCAGAGCAATCTGTCAGGACCAAGGACAGGGGCTCGCTGTGTCCACTTGGTCTGCAGGCTGCCTAAAGGCAGCCACTGTAAATCCTCATCTAGAGGGTCTCTAGTGGACACTGATTCCTCATGAATATCTTTTTCTACTTCTTATACTTTTGAAAACTTTAAGGGCTTTTAAGTCAGCTTGCCAAGGTCCTATGTTCAAACCTTAACCGAAAACCTAACATTGGAAGGCAGCTGAGCACTCTTTGGCATCCAAGTGTTCTTTGAAGCAGCCCCACTTTCAAGAATTTGTCTTAACTGGGTGTGGTGGTACACACCTATCACCCCAGCATCGTGAAGGTGGAGGCAGAAGGACCAGAAGTTGAAGGTCATTTTCTTCTACAAAGAGAGTTTGAGGTCAACTTGCAATATGTGAAATCCAAGAAGAGGAGGAGGAAGAGGAGAAATTTGTCTTGCAGGTGTGTTACAGATGTATGCAAAGATGAGGAAATTTGAAGAGCCTGGTGGCATTCAGAAGGCAGAGGCAGGTGGATCTCTGTGAGTTCTAGGCCAGCCTGGTCTACATAGTGAGAGTTCCAGGATAGTCAGTGCTTTGTAGACAAACTTTATCTCAAACAAACAAACAAACAAACCACACCAAAAAAATGATGAGGGTTTTTTTTTTCTGTTTCATTTTCTGTGTGTGTGTTGAGATAGGATCTCTCACTACTGGCCTGGAGCTTGAAATTCACCTAGGCTGCTTAGTGTTTGAGGTCCAGGGATCTGTAACCACAGATGCATGCCACCCTTCTCAGCTTTCTTTTTTCTTTTTAAGATTTATCTATTTATTTATTTATTTATTTATTTATTTATTTATTTATTACATAGCCAATGTTCTGGCTGCATGTGTGCCGGCTTGCCTGAAGAGGGCACCAGATCTCATTATAGATGGTTGTGAGCCACCATGTGGTTTCTGGGAATTGAACTCAGGACCTCTGGAAGAACAGCCAGTGCTCTCTTAACCTCTGAGCCACCTCTCCAGCCCCTTCTCAGTTTTCTTATATGGGTTCTTGGAATCAAATTTAAGTCCCAGTGTTCACACAACAACCATTTCACTTACTAAGGTGCCTCCCCAGTCTCTCCTTGGGTTCTTTAAAAAGCATTATCAACACGCGTGTGCTACTTTTCCAAATATGAAAATAGAAGTTAAAATTCATTCTTAGGACACACGTGAGAAATGTCAAAGGGGCCTGAATGAGGCTGGGGTCTGGAGAAGCAAACGAGCCTGAGCAGTTGATTTTAGGTGAGCTGGGCTTTCACCCTGGGGAGAGAAAGGGCATGCCAGTGCCCACCCACAGCACCCGGCTGCACAGGCTCCGGGCTGGGAGCCCCTGGCACAGCATATTACCTCTTTGTATTCTTCCCAGGTCCTCTGGAAATTCACACTTCCATCCTCCCGGCGCTGGATGAGGGTCCAGCCACCTCCATCAGTCTCCATGTCACAGAACACCTGCGGGGACGGGAACGGCGCAGCTGGAAGCTCTTGGAGGTGCCATAAGCCAACTCTCTCAGGCAGCCTAAATGTAACTTGGCTGAACCCTGGTCCCCTCCAGCAACAATGAACCCGAGGTCAAGGACATCAGGGAAATCCAGACACAGACTCCACACCCACTGCCATCATCTTTCAAGGAGGCAGGTGACTCCCTCAGGGAAGTGGGGATGTTTATACTGCGAACTCTGCAAACCGACATTATTGTGAGACTTTCGGAATAGAGGCTGACATGCACAAGGTCTTCTCATTTGTTATTATGGTAGGGGTGCAGCCAGGGTCAAAGTTCACACTAGACACCGGACAGAAACAGCTTGAGGGAGGAAGGGCTTATTTTGCTCATGGCTTAAGAGCATTTTCAGGTCGCTGTTGCTTGGCATTCTGTGCTGGGACAAAACACTGTGGTGGTGTCGGTAAGTGTGTGTGATGGGTGTGTGTGTGTGTGTGTGTGTGTGTGTGTGTGATGTGTGTTTGCATGAGTGTGATATGTGTGTGTACGTGAGGAGTGTGTGTGTGGAGTATGTGTGTGTGTGTTTGCATGTGTGCGGTATGTGTGTGTATGTGGGGAGTGTGTGTGTGTGTTTGCATGTGTGCGGTATGTGTGTGTATGTGGGGAGTGTGTGTGTGATGTGTGTTTGCATGTGTGCGGTATGTGTATGTATGTGGGGAGTGTGTGTGTGATATGTGTTTGCATGTGTGCGGTATCTGTATGTATATGGGGAGTGTGTGTGTGTGTGATGTGTGTTTGCATGTGTGCGGTATGTGTGTGTATGTGGGGAGTGTGTGTGTGTGTGTGTGTTTGCATGTGTGCGGTATGTGTGTGTATGTGGGGAGTGTGTGTGTGATGTGTGTTTGCATGTGTGCGGTATGTGTATGTATGTGGGGAGTGTGTGTGTGATATGTGTTTGCATGTGTGCGGTATCTGTATGTATATGGGGAGTGTGTGTGTGTGTGATGTGTGTTTGCATGTGTGCGGTATGTGTGTGTATGTGGGGAGTGTGTGTGTGTGTGTGTGTTTGCATGTGTGCGGTATGTGTGTGTATGTGGGGAGTGTGTGTGTGATGTGTGTTTGCATGTGTGCGGTATGTGTGTGTATGTGGGGAGTGTGTGTGTTTGTGTGATGTGTGTTTGCATGTGTGTGATATGTGTATGTATATGGGGAGTGTGTGTGTGTGTGTGTGTGTGTGTGTGTGTGTGTGTGTGTGTGTGGTATGTTTTGTTTCAACTCATGGTAGACAGGAAGCAGAGAGTGAAGAAAGACTGATGTTTGAAACGTGTGTTCCTACTGATCCACTTCCTCCAAGTAGACTCTATTGCCTACACTTTCCAGAACCTTCCAGAAAAGCATGCCACCTAAGAACTAAGTATTCACTCAGCTCATGACCTCAAGAGAGAGAGGTCAATGCAAGCAGAGGGAATCTGGATGCAGTGTAGATCCAGGAAGTACTGTTCCTATGGGCAGACTGTGGACGGATGGCTTCTGAGCTAACCTGTGCTAACCTCTGTTCAAGGCAGGGGTTGTGTGTGTGTGTGAATAAGTCAAAGCGTCCTTTCTTCCAAAGGGCCGGCAGCCTACCACAGCTGAATCTTTCAGCCTGGGTTTGCTCACAAGTTCTTCCAACCGGTTCAGCACATGTTCACGAGGCAATGAGCTCTGGTGTGTTGCCTGGCCCCGCACCGAGTGAGTTGCTGGTAAATGGGAGATAGACCAGCTCACAGGGCTGCCTTTGGAGGAAGCTGTCTCCTGAGAACAATTGTTTGAATAGCCATAAGGAGAAAGTCACTGGAGATCCCTGGAAGGCTTCCTGGAGGAGGTGGTTTTGGAAAAGGGTATCAGATGATGTCATGTACCTCCAAGTAGTGGTGGATGGAATTTTCAGAGGGGAGGGAGGAAGAGGGGGGAGAGAGAGCGCAGGCCTGCAGGAGGAGGGAAGGCACGGCACCTGTGGTAGGTGCAGAGGGGACAGGAAGCCCAGAGAGCTGTGAAGCTAAGTGAGACCAAAGACACACTGAGGTCTGAGCTCAGAACTCTTGTCTCTCCATCAGTGTTCCCAAATTCCAGCTGTTCACATCTACCTGAATTCCACCACAGCTGAGCTTATTCAACTTTGCGTATTTACTTTCAAAGGGCTGGCACTTCTGTGCTCACACCCAGAGGGTAAATAAATGGCTGTCCAGGAAGGAAGGAAGCCTTATCAGTACTGTAAAGGGAAAGGCAGAGACAATCACTCACCCAGATGGCAGAAAGCAGGAGAAAAGCGAGAGCTTTGTGAAGAACCAGGAAGGAGACTTTGGCAGGTGATGTGGGTAGCACAAAAGCCAATCTGGGGGGTCAAACAAGGCTGCCCCCCTTCCCCAACATATGCAGAAAGTCAGACTGGGACTGCAAGGGGACCACGCCTATTCTTCCGGCCTGCCCCAGACCTTGTGCCTGACACTTGTACTTCCCCCGACTTCCCTCAAGGGGGAACAGTCAAGCTCAGGACAACCTTGGAGCCTCTCACCAGATGGTGGCACCCCATCAGCCCATCACCAGCTTTACAGACCCAACTCCTGCTTCTCCTGGGCTGTGTGTGTAAATGGAATAACCTGCTTAGGCAAAGACAAATGGGAGTGCCCATGGCCATCAGTTACACGAGTGGCCACCATCTTTACCAACAAAGAACAGTTTCCTGAGAAGCCTGGTTTGAGAGAAGATGGTGACAAAGGGTAGACTGCTGCTGGCTTTGTGAACTTCGGCTACATCCTTTTCTCAGAAACACGCCTGGTGAGTTTCCGGAAACAGGGTTCGCTCCTTCTCCGGGCTCTTCACTAAAGCCTAGCGTTGATGGGTGGGGTGGGACGGTCTGTCAGGAAGCCCCCCAGTTCAGCTCTATCTCAAAGCCCTCACCTTGAGAGGTCTTGTCAGGTTGGCCCCATGGATGGTGTAGACGCCGCTGGTGCTGGCCCCCGAGCGCTTGATCTCTGCACAGTTCTGGAACAGCTGCTTAGGTACCTTTACGGAACCTGCAGTGGGGCAAAGCGAACATTAGCCAGAAGGCCAAGCAGGCGCGGCAGCTCGCGTCCCAGCACTCGGGCAGCAGAGGTAGGAAGATCTTCAATTCGAGACCCGCCTGCTCTGTGCACATCCTGGCTGGGGAGGAATGGAGACAGGAAGATGGAGGGGAGGGGATGGTGATGGGGGACCACAGAGGTGCGTGGGGCGGGGTCTTCACAGCATGCTGGTAATGTCCCTGGGTAGGAATAGAATAATTTCTGTGCAGGGGATGGGGCGAAGGGAGGGTCACTGGTACCCACTGTGACCTAAACTTGAGCTAAGGGTAGGGAGCACTCCACAGACAGAGCAAAAAAGCCTGGGCTTCTGCAGGGTCAGCAGCATCAAAGACCAGCTGGAGGAAGCCGACTGCAGGGCTGCGGTACAGCGCCTTGCCTGAGTGGAGCCGACTGGAGCAGGCCAAAGCAGGCAAGCCAAAGCTGGACAGAGGCTCCAGCACATGGAGAGGGCAGGTGACACTTCTCAGGGCAGGACACCGAAGCAAGGGATAAGGACGGACCCACGGGCGCCCTGCCTCCCTTTCCTGGAGTGTCTTTGGGAGGGAACCTGGGCTTTCTTGTGGCCCACTGGTAAGCTGATCTGCGGCAGCCCTGGTTAGAGATCCTTTGTCCTGCTCTTCCTGGAAGCTGACCACTGGCCCTCAAGGGCCCATGTACATCCTAAGCAATGTGCTTTCAAGACCAGGAGGCTACTAATCTAATGGAATTAAAATAACATGGACTCTACCATGACCCCAGGATATACAGGGAGTTAAAAATCCTCTGTCTAGAACTGGGCATGGTGGCACACGCCTTTAATTCCAGTGCTTGGGAGGCAGAGGCACGTGGGTCGCTGTGAGTTCGAGGCCAGCCTGGTCTACAAAGCAAGTCCAGGACAGCCAGGGCTACACAGAGAAACCCTATCTCCAAGAACCAAAAACCAAAAACCAAACCAAACCAAACCAAACAAAAAAACAAACAAAGGAACAACAACAACAAAAACTCTCTGTAGCTCATTTAGTAGGAATGAGATTCTTCTAGAACCCAATCTGTCTGAGAGGCAGGCGCCTAAGGATGGAGCTAAAGTTGTGGAGGGACAGATATCAATGCAAAATAACTGACAGGATGCTCCTGCGTCCAGGACTTCCTGCTTGGGCCTTCTACCTGGATGGTGGCTCTCAGATGCTGGCGTTGGTAGACATGCCGGAAGGAGGCTGTTCTATACAATAAAGGAAGTGTCTAGAATGTTTCAGCGGCCCTCAGGTCCCCACAGCCCCAAGGGAAAGGAAGGCCAGATAAATACAGGGAAGGTAACGGCTTGGAGGTAAGCAGGGCCAGGCCACGCTGTACCTAATGAATCAGGGCAGAGCTGGGAGCCGGCCTGCAGTTTCTGGCTCCCCTGTCTAAGGCGCTGTCTACAGCTCATTTCTGCAGTGAACAACAGCAACAACAATAACAGTGCAGTAGAAGTGCTTTTTACCTGGAACTACTGTGTTGGAGGGTTTGCTAGCAGCCAGGTTCTGCTGGGAGCATCTTGGGGTCAGGAAAAATGACTCAGGGGACAGCATAAGAATAAAGCAGGTAGCCAGGCGTGGTGTCATACGCCTTTAATCCCAGCACTCGGGAGGCGGAGGCAGGCGGATCACTGTGAGTTCAAGGCCAGCCTGGTCTACAATGTGAGTCTGGGATGGCCAAAGCTACACAGAGAGACCCTGTCTCAAAAAAAAAAAAAAAAAAAAAAAAAAAAAAAAAGCAGGACTGCTATGGAAGTGGAGCAGTTTGGTGGAATGGGGTCCCTGGCTGCTAATCTGTCCCGCTCCCCTCCCCTCTGGCTCCTAGGCGCTGTGCAGAGCCCCTGCCAGTGCAGCCTTCATCCTGTTCTCTGCTGAGAAGTGCTGGAGCAAGTGTCCTCTCATGTAGGTGAGAAATCAGACGCCTTGTGCATAAGCAGTGAAGTAAGCACTGGCTAGCCTTCCGCCTCTCCATCCCTCCCTGGGGCTGGGTGTCCCAGCTGAGCACAGGGAGGCCGGGCAAATGGTCTACTGCTTTAGTGTTACTTTTACACAGTGCACACTTGAGCTTGTGTCCCTGTCCTCACTTGGTGGCTCTGACTCTAAGATAGATAGCTGCGCATTTCTTTTTTTTTTTCTCTTGTCTCCCCAGCCACCGCTGCCTGTGAGAGAGCCCTGCAGAGTAGCCATTCTGGGTTCAGCATGCTCTGCCATCCTCTGTTCAACTCCCATTCACCCAGCCTCCCGTGGCTTCTCCATCTGTACAGAGGGCAAAACCAACCAAGCCCCAAAAGTCTTTTCCCGGTGACAGGCAGGCAGGTGGACAGCTGTTTGGACGGGGAGCGATTAGGTGCTTGACACAACCTCCTGCTGCACTCAGGGAACGATCATTCAGGCTCAGTGGGAGACAGGAGAGCTGCCCGCCTGCGGGGAGAGGCCCTGTCCCTGTGTGTGTGTGTGTGAGAAACCCACGCGTGGGACTCATGTGGATTGTTTCACTGCCAGGGCTGTGCACTGCCCCGTAATGGCTCCTGCTCGCTCTATAGTCTGTGGTTTAGAAGGCATCTACCTCCCTGACTCATGGCTTCGCTAGTCTGCTGGACTTAGCGTGAAGTCATGGTGGGATCCTCTGTCCCAGTTCCCTGTCAGCCTTGAACCCCTTCACGTGATTGAAACTGGGGACCTTACGGAAGACCCAGCCTCCCCTAAGGTGGTTTCAGACTGTCCCACAGCAGGAGCCCCTTTGGGTTTTCACCCACCAAGCCAGTATTCACTCCATACTAGCTGTTTTCTAAAAGAAGCTCTGCCCCCCATCAAGCCCCTCTTGTGCCCCCTGCTGGCCGTAGGCTGAAATGCCGTTTTCCTGGCTCAGCCCCTTAGCCTTCTGCAACGGTGTACCTGGCGATTGTGAGCCTTATTCCTTCTCCTTCCGGCGGAGACCTACCAAGCGGTAGGAAATTCTGCAGGGGGCAGGAAACATGACAGCTGTGTGCTGCTGAGTCCCTGCCACCAAAACCCCTGCCTGGCCCACAGTGGGTGCTCAAAAAAAAAAAAAAAAAAAAAAAAAAACCACTTGTTGACTGAGTCGCTGCTGACTGAACTGAGCATGGCAAAGAGACCCGTGGAGCAAGGTAGCCATGGTTCTCCTGTCTATGGCGGTCTGGGATACCACATTCCTACCCAATTCCATGCAACTCTCTATGCCTTGGGGCAGGAGCATTAAAAAAAACTCTTGGACTCACTGTGTCCAACTCTTCCATTCTATGGGGAAACTGAGGCCCGGAGTGGAACAGGGGCATAGCTAAGGTCTCCTAAGAGACAAAGGTTGAGTCTGAGTTGGCTACTGTCAGGGGCCACTGTGGACAGCATAATCACTGTTCCTTGCATTTCTCTTTTGCCGATGGTAGGAGAGAGGTGGCCTTCCCCATGATGGGTCCCTGCCCCCCCCAGTGGCTGAGCAGGCTACACACAGGCCTTCCCTCTTTGGCTCTCCACCGGGGGCCATGCGCAATCCCTCCCGCTCACCTGGGCGCTGGTCCTGGGCTACAATGCGCACCAGGCGCTGCATTAACTCCATCAGTTGCTGCTGCTGCTGCTGTAGGGAGGCAGAACTGCTGCTGAAGGCTTGCAGATTGTGCTTCAGGTTAGTCAGGGGCCCGGTCCGGTTGGCCAGGAGGTTCTGCAGTTGTTCCTTCTTTTCTTGGAGGTTGTTCATCTGGGCCTGATGCTGTGCCTCCAAAGCCTGCAGCCTGCTTTCCAGTGCTCTGCCAGGTGGGACACACAGGGGGTGAGCCCCAGGTCTCTACCTCCAGCATTCACCCCACCTCTAGTTTCCCTGGGGCTGAGTATGACAGCTACACACACTGGGCAGAGGCTTAGAGATGCTCAGCGTCTGGCTCAGGGTCACACAGCCTTGTGGTCGGTGTGCACTATAGTTCAAATCAAGGGAGAGAGGCTGTGGAGTCATACGAAAAGGAGCGAATGGAGGGATGAGGTCAGGATGGAGGGACACAGCAACAAGCTGGCAGCCATGAGCACAAGCCCAGAAGTGATGTCTTTTGCCCGTGTGTGTCCAGCCCCAAAGGAGATAGTCTCTGTGGAGTCTGGGAGTGATGCTGCTTATATGAGAGAAAGGAGAGGCATAGTAGATGCCCAACAGCTAGGTCTGGTCCAGTCTGCTCCAAAGCAACTTCTTTGCTTGTAGTACTAGGGGTGGAACCAGGCTTCTGGGTCCTACTAAGCAAGAGTTCTGCTTCTGAGTTAAGCGTCAGCTGCTTGCTTTTACATCTTACAGGTCTCTTAGCACAATAAGCACAAGAGAAATTCTGGTACAGAAAGCAAAGGCATGGTTAAGAAAAGTAAGCCTTTCCTCTTTAGGCACTCTCTCTTCCTTCAGTGGGAGAGGAGGTATGGGAGGTCGTACCACTGGGTAAATAGTAAAAAGCTGGAAATGACCTTAATGTTTCACTGACTGAGGACTGGGAAATAGACCCTAAGGAACTCTGGGAAGTCGGCAGAAGGGGCAAATGTGCATCACTCAATTGCAGAACCAAGCTATGGGCCTTGGGTGTCAGATTCCCCAGCCTTGCCTCTACCCCATGGCTATTTTTGTCTGTGTAAGTTCCGGTGTCCTCAAAGCATACTTGTACAGAACACTAGACTGACGGTGAGGCAGATGCTGGGAACTGCTCTCTCTGGGATGGCGTGCGTCAGGTTGGGTACTTACAGTCATGGGAACCAGTTAAAGTTCACCATGAGGATTGTAGTGTGTGAAACTTGTATCTTGATAAAGTAATGAAAAATTAAAGCAGAAAGAGAGAGATGGGTGTGGTGGCACAGGCGTATCATTCCAGTGCCAGAGTCTGAGGCAGGGGATAGCAAATCTGAAGCCAGCCAGGCTACATGGTGAGAACTTGCCTCAAGCAAAATGAATCAGAACAGACAAACTGACAAGAAAGAAAGAGAACAACAAAAACTCCAAACAAGGGCAGTGTGTGTGTGTGTGTGTGTGTGTGTGTGTGTGTGTGTGTGTGTATGTTGTGTGTGTGCGCGTGCTGGTAATGATGATGGGAGGGCTAGGGTTTGAGGATTAGCTTAGCGATAGAGAGCTTACTTAGCATGTGCAAGGAACTGGGTTTGATAGCTTGCGCCACAAAAAGAAGGAAGGTGGGAAGGCGGGGCTGGAGAGATGGCTCAGTGATTAAGAGCACTGCCTGCTCTTCCAAAGGTCCTGAGTTCAATTCCCAGCACCCACACAGCAGCTCACAACTGTCTGTAACTGCAGGATCTGACACTCTCACACCAACGGGAAAAGGCATGCATGGCCTCTGTTGATACCAGATGCTGGAAGCCAGGCCTGGTGCTGCCTTGTTTGGACTCCAAGCTTAACTCTGATCCTTACCTAGCCCCAACCTCGCCCCAGCTTTGTCCCTTGTCCTAGCTTTTTCCCACAGTGGTCCTTTATCCAACATTGGCCAGGTCCAGCTTCTCGACCCAGCTCACCTGTTGCGGCCCTGTAGCCGGTGCAGCTCCTGGCTCTGTGTCAGCATCAGCCTCTCCAGCTTGTTGGTGGACACTGAGCCCTCAAGCATGTGGCTCATCATGCGTGATGTCTGGTTCAGGACCTGCCCCAACAAACAGGGGGTTTGTAAGGTCATGTGCTATGTAGGCTCAAAGGCCTTTCACTCTTTTTGGGGGGGCTGGGGGCTTTGAGGGGGAGGCTGCCACTCTTGAGCTTGCCAATTCATTGCCACGTTCTATCTGTGAGTTTCCACGGTTACGCGCTTGCTACCTGTGGCCACTCTTGAGCTTGCCAATTCATTGCCACGTCCTATCTGTGAGCTTCCATGGTTATGCGCTTGCTACCATTCACAGGAGCTACCTTACTTAATCTAATTTGCCCTTCTTCATTACTACTTTTGCACATCAGGGCTGATCTCCTAGCTGTAGGGGCTCCATAACTTGGACCCCTCACCCATCCCGTCAGCCCCATCTTCCAAATGGCCCCTTTCCTCTGAGGTCATATCAGATTTTGGCCTCTCCTAGGCCAACTTGACAGCCCATAGATACCCGAGGGAATCCCCGTTATAGGGGACTTTTTATCACATTGGCCTGTGTACGTCTGTGGGGCATTTTTTTTTATTGTGATTGATGTGGGAGGGCCCAGGCCACCGTGAGTGACGAGACATCTGGGCAGGTAGTCTCGAGTTGTATAAGAAAGCAAACCAAGGAAGCCACTGAGAGCAAGCCAGTGTGCAGCATTCCTCCACGGTTCTCTCTCCTGCCCTTGCCTGAGTTCCTGCCCTGACTTCCCTCTGTGATGGACTGTGACCTGGAAGTGTAAGTTATATAAACCCTTGCCTCCCTAGCTTGCTTTTAGCCATGGCGCTTATCACAGCAACAGAAAGCCAGCTAGCTCACTGTCTGCTGTCACTCACCCCGTGTCCTCAGGGCTCCCGGCTTCTCCCTTATCCTCCGTCGTCATCCCTTTCCTATACAGCTGCCTCCCACTCTACCCATACACCCAGCACACGTCTCTTTCTCTGCATCTTGGTGAGTTCCAGGGCAACCGACCCTTGATTGATTTGCTTACTGCACTATATTGGAACCAGCGTCTGGCATGGTGTCTGGCATGCAGGAGAGCTTTAGCAAACAGTGGCTCCTTCCTCATCCTGCCCCCCAACCCCATCTTGGCTGCCCTGCTCGGCCTGCTGAGGTCACGTGTTCTCTTTATCATCCAGGTCTCCCAGTGTGCTCTAATCGCTGGGGCAGGGCTTTGTCAGTGTTGCCACTGCCCAGTGCCCACACAGCCTTGGCACTGAGCTTCCACAGAGGGCTCAGACCTAGTGCAGGTGGGGCTGGCCGACCATGTGGATGCAGAGAAGGGACCAGGGGGGCTTTGGGCACAGAGAAGGCCGGACCTCACCAGGACAGCGGCAGAGTCAGAAAGCCTGGAGGAGCAACCTGGACCTCTGGTGGCTCTCCTGTTACCTGTGCCTCCAAAGCAGTCAGCTTGTGGGTCTGAGCCGTGGTCTGATTCATGAGGTTGGCGCCCAGTGCCAGCATGGTGGTTGTCTGGTTCTGCACTATGTGCCGTTGGGTCTGCGCCAGGTCTGACATCAAGTTCATCCGGATGGACCGCTCCAGCTGCAGGGAGACAGAGGGCTGTGGGGGAAAGGGCAGGAGCTGGGGGAAGCCGCCTGTCCATCCCACCCACGGCGCTCCATGGCAGAGCACAGAGCTACAGCTAGGGGTGGACACCCGGCTGAGGATGTGCCATGCCAGGCCACTGCTCCCTTCTCCTAGGTTTCCCCCACTGCCCTCTGTCTTTATTCTTGTTCCAAACAAGTTTGTCCCCCACTGGGAAGCCAGAAGAATCCCACTGAAACTAGGTAAGCCACACCCCTCCTTGGCTCTCTGTTAACTCTAGATTCTCATCTCACAGGAAAAGCTGAAAATCTTGACTTGTAGTTTCCTCCATCGCTAGCTTCCCTGCCCCCAGTCCCTCCATCTTTCCTTCAACTCCAGCGGCGGTAGCCCCACACATCGCTCCTATACAAGCATAAACCAACCTTAGGGCTTCGAACATACCACACGCCTGTACTTTAGAAGCCTCTTTCCACTCACATGGCTCACTCCCTCAATTCATTGCAGTGGTGCCACACACAAGCTTCCTCTTCCTTTTTTTTTTTTTTTTAAATCTTTCTTACCTTCCAGAATGTCAACTACATCAAGCCAGGGATAGAATCTTGCTCAGTAAGTATTTCATCAGTACATATAACACAGCACCAGGTATTCAGAAAGTGCTCAGTAATTGTGTTTAAGGGCTTGACGGGGGGGGGGGGGGGTGAGGGGTGGGAGTAGGGGTGGGGGAAGAGCAAGGGTCAGAGTGCAGGCTTCATGCTCTGCTTTCCCTCTAGAGGAGAGCCAGCCTGCTGTGGCGGGAGTTGGGTGGGGGTGGGGCTTACACCTTTCCCTTGTACAGACTTCAGGTCCTTATCTGCCAAGCTGAACTTTCTTTTAGCCCCGTTGTCTGCCAAACAGGGCTGAACTCACAGCATCCAAGTGTCCCGGATGCCATGAGCATCTTTACTTTGGCAGGGCTATATTCTTCCTAATGTTCATCTGCCTGGAAGCAGATCAAGTTGGAGAGGTGAACAGTGAGTGCTCAGGCTCAGCTGCTCCTTGGATGCTCCTGGCTGCTCCTACTGCTTGGGTCCCTCCTCTGTCACTCAGGCCAGAATTCAGGCTTCCATAAGGTTCACTGGAGCTGCTCAAAGGGTCCTTTGGAAGGTCAGCGCTCTCAGAGGGGGGTGGGGTGGGGAATCTTGACTATGAGTCACACTCACTCAGGCTAATTTTTTCTTCATTTCTCCCTCCTCTATTCACCCCATCTCCTCCCGCCGTGAGCACTTTGGGAGAAGTATGTGACGGGAGGCTGTTGGAACTTCCCAGAGTGTGGCCTATGGACCAGCCTCCCCTGGGAGCTGGTGAGAAATGTGGGTTTCCAGACCTAACTGGCCCAACACTACTGAAAGCAGAACCAGGGACAGGTGGCTGTGTGCTCGTTAATGAACCTCCAGCCAGATCTGAGACCTGGCAGTGGAGCGCACAGGGAAGATGGGTGGAGCGGTGTGGAGCTTCTCCAGGCCTCTGCCCTTCATCTCCTCCTTCCTCTGCCCTGTCACTGGTCCTAACCTTTCCTTGCAGCACATGGAAGACGTATGCTCACAGATCTTTCTAAAAACCTAGGACCTCACCTCCTGCAGCTGCCTTCCAATTTCTCAATTCCCAGAGCATTGGTCATCTCCTTCTGTTTTGTCTGAGACAGGGCCTCTTATTCATGCCTGCTGAGTAACTGGCCTGATGAGCTTCTGGGGGATTTTCCTGGCTTCCCCCTCCCCGCCCCCCCCCCCCATCTTTCAGGAGTGCTGCATTTACATGCATGTGCTGTCTGCATCTTGTCTTATGGCTTCTGGGAGTGGACATTCAGGCTCTCATGCTTGTATGGCCAGTGTTCTCTCCACTAGGCGGTCTCACTGGTCCTGTCCATGAGCCTTTGATTCACTTTGTCATGATCTCCTTGGCATCATAAGGACCTATCACCATTATAGCTGCTGGACATAAACGCAAACGCATTCTCCTACCACAAGCCGGGCACCGCTGACTCCTCCCCCTTGTGGTACAGTCTTGGTCTCTTTGTCTTCTTCTTCTTTTTATTAATATTATTTTTTTTACTTACCCATTTATATTATTATACATATATAAAATAAACTACATAGAGCAAGAAGAACCACGAAACATTCATAGAGGTTTGGCTGTTTGTATTTGGAAACCTTGAAGAAAACATTTTCCTACCTTGGTGAGTCTAAAATTCTGAATGTAAATCAATATTCATCATATCTCATCTCTATCAATGTAAAACATCTATCTAGACCTAAAAACATCTGAACCTCTAATCAACTAAGCTTAATTGTGAAGCTAACCTATTTGGTCTTCAACCCCATCAGAGACATGAGGAGGAATAAAATTGGTTACCTGAGTAAAAGGAAGTGCAGGTTAGCAGCTTCTAAAATGAGAAGATGACAGAATAGTTTGCTGCCTGAGCAGTCACCCAAAATTCTCTGTAATGTTGGAGCATCGTCTTCAGCCTTCTGGCCCAATATATATGACAGACATATTTGTGAGGCAGGAGCTATTGAGGACTTGCTTACCCTGTCTTGACAGAGTTTGGTTGTAGACTCTACCTGCATCCAAGCTTGCCTATTTTTAGGCAGAATTCTGTCAGTGGTCAGAACGAGAACATTTTTCCCAGTGGCTTGTTTGCCACATTTGAAGCCATCTCCATAAGGAGGTTCTTTGATACTCATCATCTTCTTTGAGATAGGCTGGATGTGGCCAGGAGTTAACTTGTCTTATTGTCAATTAATCTTTAAAGTAATAAAAAGCATCTCTAAATGCCATATTCTGTAGGCCTCTGATGTTTTTGAAGACCTTATCTGGCTATTTACCTTACCTGTCTATAGAATCACACCTATCTGTACACCTAGGATGTATATTCTTGTGATATGAATAGACTAGTAATTGACATGACCGTGATTTGATCAATTGACAATTAACGTGTCTAACTTAACTTATTCCTAAATAGCCTGTAATAGCACTTTCAAAGTATTGGAGGTAAACCTTGTATTCTACTTGAGTGGTATGGGTACAATACCTTATATTAGAGTAGAATATATATATATATATATATATATATATATATATATATATATATATATAGTGTGTGTGTGTGTGTGTGTGAAGAATAGTTTTACATTTGAATTCTATACCAATATATCAAAATTAAACTTATTTTGCATCAATATACAAATTTCTATACTAATGAATTAAAAATAACCTTCTGGGCACAGTTAAGGCCTTAAGTTGAGAAGTCGACTCAATAATCTACTTTTCGTCCTATCATCTCTGTATATTTCTATATTCCTCATTCTTTCTTTTTAGCCCCTATCTCCAAACCTAAGAAAGAAAGATAAAGGAAAGGAGAGACATCCCTGAGTCCAACCTCGTTTTTTCTCTGGATAAGACCAATAGTAACTTATAACCAACTTCCATCTCTTTGTCTTCTTGTTCCTTCTTTCCCTAGGCCAGGGGTCCTCAAGAAGGGGCCAGAGGGTGTGTGAAGATGTCTCAGGAGCCCATGATACTGAGTGAGTGCGAGGTGACATTGACCATGGATTTGTGATTACAATTTGACATTTCCATCAACTTCAGCTCAGGCCACAAAAAAGCAGAGAAATTCTAAATGCTCACCTCCTTAGCACACAGTACCTTTCTTTCTTCCTTGCTCAGTGTGACTATGGAATTATGGGAGTTATCAACCCATCACTGGATGGGGCAACAACTCCACTGTCAATGTGGTTTTTAATATGGATTATACTTACAGTATTATTAGATGCTCTGCTAAGGGCCTTGACTTTACTTCTTTTGTGTGTGTTTGTGTGGCCTTTTGGGACAGCGTCTTGCTCTATAGCCTAACATTTGGGAGGCAGGTCTTGAACTCACAGCAATCCTCTTGCTTTAGTCTCCTGAGTGCTAGGGTCGTGGGTGTGTACCACCAAACCTAGTTGATTTCATTTGTTTCTAAGAAAATTCATAGGCTTTCTGTGAGGCCAGATACTGAAGGACCCTGCAATCCAGACACACTGCGGTGCTGCCTGTGCGCTTTGGCTACTCTTGGGACTTTCACAGCTCATGGCCCCACCATTTCCTATGAGGAACTCTTCCTGGACACCCCTCCATATCCAAACAGGTTTCCAACAAGCACCTCTAACACTGGATATGGGGGAGCACTCATATGACTCCAGCACTTGGAGGTAAACAAGAGGATGAGCAATTTAAGGCTATCCTCAGCAACAGGGTGAATTCAAGGCCAGCCTGGGTTACAGTGAGACCATGTCTCAGAAGAACCAAACAAGTAGCTTCTCCAGCACCTGACACGGGCCTCTGAGGCCTCCTACCTTTTATGGCCCTGTAGCTCTCAGCTTGCTCCGATTTTGTTCACCTCAGTGAAAGGCCCCATCCCTTCCTGAAGCTCCAAGCCCAGACCTTAATCTTGACTTCCCTCTCTTTTGTTCACTCCGCACATCCTGGGGTTAAGTCTGTCAGCTGAGATCCCAGTAAAAGTTTCCAGTCTGATCTCCTCCTGGCTGGGCTTCCTAGGGACACTACTGAGTGGCTGGCTGGGGCCTACCAATGGCTCGGGTGCACAGAGCAAGGCTGTGTCTGTGTTTAAATACTTCTGCTCAGCATGAGCCTTCCAGAGCCTGGGTCAGCAAGTTCATTCCTGAGTAGAGAACTTTCTAGACACTTCTCTACACTTCAGAGCCAAGGTCACCGCTCCTACCCAGGCTCGGTTCCTAGTTAGAATCCACATACAGGAAACCCGAGCTTCTTCTGGGTCTCCCTCATGTCTATAGAGCAGGACTGAGGACTCTGGGTGACTTAGGGCCCTCTTGAATCATTAGGGCTCCCTAAAAGCAGACTCACCAATTTTCCCCAGTGGGCCTGTGGCTGTAAGTAGCTGGGTGGGGCATAGGCCATCCACAGCTGGATCCTATTACCCGATCTGCCAGCCCACCCACGGGCCTGGGCCCTTGGCAGATAATCCCAGTCAGATGGCCTGGTTCAACCAGACTGGGGTTCTGGATACCAACAGCAGCCTAGACTGGCAGTGGGGGGAAGGGGGGTGCCGGTGGGGGAATAGCGTGAGGCCCAGGCACCAGGCAGGAGGGTCTGGTTTTATCTAGGCATCTCTCCACCATCAAGACCGTCGACACCTTCTCTAGCACCTTGGAGCAGCAAGTTCTTGTCCCTGAGCCAGCGGCGTACCCTGACCCCAGCCTACACTTCATCTTGGCCCTGGGCTTAAGGTCCAGCTCTGCTGCATTCCAGTTTGCGGGCCCTGGAGGGGTTTCCGCGTGCCCCTGGGCCTCATTTTACAAATACGTTCTATGGGGGCAGTAAGCACAACCCTGTAGGGAAGAGGGCATGTGCAAAGGGCAGAAGAGAGGGGAGGCAAGAAGAATCCCAACAGGCAGAGCGTAAGGAAGAAAGGAAGGACCACAGACCCGGGTGTGCGGCTTCGGCGGCCGAGCAGGTCCAAGCGAGCCTGTTTGCGCCTGTGTTATCTATATAAATGGATCTTAATCGGCAAAGAGCTGCATAGCTGAGCTCCAGTCACCCTGTGAGCTCCGCTCTCCATGAGAAGGAACAAATGAGTCCTTGCTGTGCCCAGTCACAGTGACGGGTTTCCAGAGTGAAAGACACAGACTCGGTGTCTGCAAATGTGGGCTTCTACCAATGGGATCTTTTAGTAAGTCATAATGTATCTTCACCAGGCCTCAAGTAGGAGTGTGTGACTTCAAAGGGACGTTTAGGGATGCTGAAATACCCTATGCCATGAGATAGAAGTACATGAATTTTCCTATATGTGGATATGTGGATTATGTCTCAATAAGAAGAAACTTGGGGCTGGAGAGATGGCTCAGAGGTTAAGCGCACTGACTGCTCTTCCAGAGGTCACGAGTTCAATTCCCAGCAACCACATGGTGGCTCACAACCATCTATAATGTGATCTGATGTGCACTGTATACATAATAAATAAACAAATCTTAAAAAAAAGAAGAAACTTGACAACACAAGGCTCTAAAATTTGCCCCAGATAAATACGTATTATTATATGAATTATATTCTCTCTCTCTCTCTCTCTCTCTCTCTCTCTCTCTCTTTTTTTTTTTTTTGGTTTTTTGAGACAGGGTTTCTCTGTATCCCTGGCTGTCCTGGACTCGCTTTGTAGACCAGGCTGGCCTTGAACTCACAGTGATCCGCCTGCCTCTGCCTCCCGAGTGCTGAAATTAAAGGCGTGTACCACCACACCCGGCCTATGAATTATAATTCTTACACCGATGTGGGACCCTGAATTTCTGGCACACTATCCTTGGCACAGGGAGTTGGGGATAGGCAAAGCTGACTAGTATTCTGATTGTTGGGCTCCTTCTAGACAAACGAGTTAATCTGCAGTAGTGATGAACATCATGAACCAAAGCAGGCAGGATGACCATTCAGGGCAAGCTGGCCAGGGTCATCTGAGCTGAGAGGATGAGACCCCAGCGGGAGGAAAGCCAGGAGGGAGGGATTTCAAGAAAGCAAGGACAAGGGCCTCAAAGTAGATGGGAGAGTGTGTAGGATTTGAAGACTGAGGCTTGCAACAGGGGTAGACTACGTGTGTCTTTTCTGGAGAAAAGATACGCAAAGCTCAGGATTCAGAAAAGCAACTGCTTATGGTTAGTGCAGAGCGAGTTGTGCCTCGGGACAGTGGTGGCCACCCCTCTGCCTATGGCAAGGCGGCCTCAGACAAGTGTGTCTACCTACCCGAACCTCTTCCTTGAAATAGTGATACTCATAGCTTCTACCCCCGGGGCTGCTGGGAACACTATTGAGAGACCTGGGTAAAACCAAGTTGGTATGGTTTATGTAACCAGTAGGTGACCAGCCCCTGTGGGTGTGCTGCAGGTCACCTCCTGGCAATGCTGGAGGTGTTGACCGTATGGCTGGGTTTCATCACTGCTGTTTTACAGAGCTTTTTCCGG
>NC_140485.1:82103111-82240611 GCF_964271855.1 Acomys minous | reverse complement strand
TTCTTCTGATATGGAGCTGTTTTCAAAGAAGAAGTCAAAATAGCGATGAGTCATGTTTAAGGTCTAAGCACACATGGCCTTTCTCTTTTCCCCACTGCAAACCTGCAATTTGTTAGGAATCTCACAAGAAATTCTATTTACAATCAAAGGGATGCCTTAAGCCCTTGTCAACCCCTGGGACCTGTGCTTCTATCTTATCAGATTGTTTCCCACCCAAGGCGCCCCTAGAACTATGCTGTAACCCCATTTACTTAAAAGGAAACTTTTGAGACCCCAGAGGCATCAAAATAAAAACCCATGGTTTCTGCTGAGTCATTTCAGCAAGACCTTGAGTATCCACATTGGAGTGTGCCTTCTCTTTCCCATAGTATCTCTCTTTCTACTAACCCGAGGCTTAACGACTCTTTAAAATAAAATCCAGCAGGGCATCGTGGCGCACGCCTTTAATCCCAGCACTTGAGAGGCAGAGGCAGGCACCTCACTGTGAGTTCAAGGCCAGCCTGGTCTACAAAGTGAGCCCAGGACAGCCAAGGCTACACAGAAAAACTCTGTCTAAACAAACCAAACCAAACAACAACAACAACAATTTAAAATAAAATCTAACTGTGCTTCAGATTGGCTCATCCCTGAATTCTTTACAGCAGGGAAGTCAAGAGTCTGTGCAGAACTCAGACAGTGAGTCTCTGGCCTGGCGCCACACTGGTTGTGACATCAACTGTGCTGCGCCTCCACCTCAGAGTGTGACCTAGAAAGGGAGGTGCCCCCAGCACTCACCCTGCTCAGCTGCAGTGCAAGGATCTTCTCTAACCTGGTCCCCAGCAACCCACAGGGAAAAAGTAACAATTATCTACTTGGCAAATGAGTAAACGGAGGCTAGGAGAGGCCGAACATTGTCTGAAGCCGGTAAATGAGGCTTCTAATCAGATGGCAGAACTCTTTCTGAAGGCCTGGCCCGAGCCCTTGGCAGCTGAGGGGGTCCCTGAAGATGGCATTCTGGAGGTTAGAGCAGGGTCGGGTTACAGGGTCACGGGGTTACAGGGTCACGGAGGAGGCTGATGTGACTGAATGTGGGCGGGGTTTGGGCCCTATGTCTGCCTTTCATGCTCAGAGGAGACAGGAAGAGGGTATGCATCCCAGAACAAGGTTAAGGATAGCTTTTTGTGCTGGGAGGACGGGGCAGAGGCAGGGGCACAATGGCCTTGGTGAGGCTTTGTCTTTTTAGCTGGATGCCTGCTCCGCCTGTCTTTTCATATACTTACTTGAACCATTTCAGTGAACATTCAAAGCACCCAAAGGAAAATAAACTGGAGCTGATGGGAGGACCAGGAAGGCTCTATGTGTCTCATAGCAAGCTGAGCAAGTTGGCAAAGATGCTGGCCAGGAGTGGACTATGCCAGGCCGATGGGCGCTGCTGGTCCCTCTTTCCTGTCCTCTTCTCCCTCTGAAATAGTCGCATCTCTGTAGAACTTAATGAGGGAGGCGCCCACAGCTGCTCAGAAATGATCTCCCTGCATTCACCCCTGCATGGTGGTCCTTTTGTGTGCTATAGACCAATGGAGACTGGGCTAGGGTCAGGGTAGGAGGAGGGGTCCCCAAGGCTCTGCTGGCCTAACTTGCTGAGGGAGGTGGCTGCGCTTTCAGCTTCCAGGGTCCTGAGGTACTACTATCTTGAGACCCCACCAGATGTTCACCTTGTCTTTACTTGAGGGACTTATTTTAACCCTTGCTTTGCAGATGAGGAAACTGAGGCTCAGGGAGTTTAAAAAAAAGGGGGGGGGAGGCGGGGGAGCTGGCCTGTGTACCTGACTCTGCAGTGATATTTCCTGGAGACATGCCCTGCACGTAATCAATCTTTAGCATCCCCTCCGGTGATAGGAAACCGAGGCCTAGAGAGGCCAGGCGATTTCAAAGACAGAGATGGCAAGCATGTAGCTGGGGTTCACAAGTCACCTCTGTAGCCTGGCCAAGGATGAGGTATCACAGTTGGGACCCCCATGTAGAGGTTCGGCTCTCCTTGGCTTTCAAGCCTCCACAACTATGAGGAATTGGCCTTGGTATTTTAAACATGGCTCTCATCTGAACTTATACTTTCTGGACATGTGATTTTTGGACAAGTCACCCCATTCCCTCATCACTGACAATCTCATCTGCCAGGGCCACTGTGAGAAGTAAATGCTAAAAATCTATACAGAGTACATAGTGCAATGTGTGGTCCCCAGAAAGAGCCCAGTAAAGGCCAATGCCAATTATAATTTCTCCTGTCCTTATTCGTTGGTTATGTTGGGAGGCAGGGAGTATGTCAACTTCCTCTCTCTAGAGAGGTCAACCATATAGATGACTTCCCCAATGTCCTACAGCTGGCCAATGCACTCTTTGGATATGTTCCTCACCACAGCTGTATGTGGCTCAGGTCCTGGGTAGCCCTTAAGGCCAGCACAGATATATTCCAGGGTCACTCTGAGGTTGAAATAACTAAATGTGGCTGAGGTTGAGGTGACTGAATATTTCGGAGGAAGTACAGATCATGGACACGTCTGGGGTTTGCATTTCCTGCTCTTGAGACAGGGAGGATGTGCATCCTAACATGAGCACTCTAGGCACTGGAGGAGAGAGAGCTAGACACACGTAGCCCTGGCCCACAGGCTGACTGGCCAAGCCCAATGAACAAATAAACCTGTCCCTCTGGAGCAGGATGGGCCTTAGGCAGCCACTGTTGCTGCTGTGCTGCCTCCAGTTGACTATCGGCCAGTTGCTCATCCCCAGGCCAAGACTTCTGGAGCAGCAGTTTTTAAGCCCTTCTTGGAAATAGCATCCTGTTCCTCTGAAAAGCAGAGGCCACTTGCTCCACCCCATCCCCCGCACCGACTGCCCAGAAGGCCAGTGGAGAGGTTAGGAAATCAACCCCAAGCTATTCCATTCGGCAACCGAGATTTATTTCTTGTGGCAACCGAGATTTATTTCTTGTTTGCATAACCGAAGGCTGAAAATGCCAAGAATTTACAGGCAGCCTGGGGAGGCCAGGGCAGCTGGGAGCCCCCACCATCCTGGGAGGGTCTCAGGCAGGGCCAGGACCCCACACTCGGCTCTTTCTGACTGTCTTCTTGACTCTTTGCCTGCAGGCCAAGCCACCAGGCTGAGGGTCTCAGCTACTCTGCTTGCTGACAGGGGCCTGTGTATCAGTAAAGGCTGACTCCTCCACCCCCACCCTCACCCCCACTCCCAGCCACGTGACTGTGGACAGAAGGGCAGAGGGACCCCAGCCTAGCAGCTTGGCTTGATGGTGGGCACTGGCCTTCAGGTCCTGGGGTCCAAGGTCTCCAGATTGGACACCCAGAGAGGTAGAGGCAGGAGAGGTAGCTTAGGGACTTTGGAAGGGCAGCTGAAGGGGATGAGAGAGAGACACACAAGGAGACAGACAGACAGACAGACAGACAGACACACAGACAGACGGACACACAGACAGACACACACACACAGATAGACAGACACACACAGACAGACAGACACACACACACACACACACACAGACAGACAGGCAGACACACAGACAGACAGACAGGCAGACACACAGACAGACAGACAGATAGAAACAAAGAGAAAAGGAGAGACAGACAAAAAGAAAGACAGAGGGAGAGACAAGAGAAAGAAAGAAACAGGGATAGAGAGAAAGAGGGAGGGAGGGAGGAAAGGGGAGAAGAGAGAGAGAGAGAGAGAGAGAGAGAGAGAGAGAGAGAGAGAGAGACATAGAAACAAAGAGAGACAGGCACAAAGAAAGAGACAGATATAGAGACAGGAACAGAAAGAAAGAAACAGGAAGACAGAGACTGGCAGTGGCCTCGAACCCTAAAGCTGCACTTACAGACAATAAGGAAGCACAGGGCCTGAGTTCAACGTGTGGTGTCTGCTTTTCCCCTGTGGCCCTAAAGATTTGGGGAGATATGCTGCTCTCGGGCAGTGCATATGGGCTAGGGCTCAGCACTGGGGTCTGGATTGGGTGTTTCTCATTCATAGAGAGCTGCGGGCACAGAAAGAAGTCAAGGATGGTAGTCTGTGGCTGAGAGTCCCGAGACCAGTGGACACTGACCGCAATGAGCAACTGGGAACCCTAGGAATAAGAGGGAGGTCTGTGGAGTCACCCCTGGGGGCAGGCATTCCCCTGCCGGGTCCAAGGTTACAAGCCTTTGCTGCCCTGTCTTATAGCTGCTGTCCCAAGTAAAGGTCCCTGGTTGCCCTGGGAGGTCTGGGGTTAACCACTGAACAACACTGCTCAGCAGGAACCCCTTTCACTTGCTGTCCCCGCCTGCCCCCTCAGGTGGAGGCATGGAGCAGAGCTGAGCGGCTGGTGTGAGGACCACAGTAGGAATTGTGGGTCATGAGTCACCGAGCAGAAGCTTTGTGGGAAAAGAGAGGAGGAGCGAGGTGGGGAGAGTAGGGTAAAGAAAGGCAAAGGAGGGGTGCAGGGAGGAAGGGTGAGAGAAGAAAGGTGAGGCCGGCCTAACGTTGTGAGTGTGAGTGGTAGGACTCCAGCAGCCGCATGGTAAAGAGATGGGGACTTAGAGGCTCCCTCTAGCATTGTCCCCCGGCCCCCAGCTTCCACAGTCAGGAGAAGGCATATGCAGCGGGAGAGAGGACTGCTGCCTCATTCTGCCTCAGTTTCCTCTCAGGCACTCTGTGGGAATGGGCAGGGAGCTCACAGCAGGGAGGGGCCTCCCCTCCAATGGCAAGAGAACCAACTTGGTGGTGGAGAGCTTGGGCAGGTTTCTGGTGGTGGCTCTAATCATGAAGATGTGATCAGGGCACGTTTGCAAACTCTTAAAACAAAACAAAACGAAAGCCAAAGAGGAGACTGGGAGTTTTAGTGGCTCTGAGGCACGGCAGGTAGGGATGGGAGCCCAAGGAGAGTGCCAGCTGCACCTACAGAGGGCAGAGCATCCCTGCCTGAGAGGAGAGGCATGTTTAAGGGATATGAATGTGTGTGAGACAACGTGTGTGTGTGTGTGTGTGTGTGTGTGTGTGTGTGTGTGTGTGTGACGATGCTTGCGGGTGTGTTTTCATGCGCATTATTTGTGTGTGCATGTGTATTATGTGTGTGCTTTTGTGTGTGGGATGATGCTTGTGTGTGTATTTGTGTATGCATGTGTGTGTATAGGTGTGTGTTTGCTTGTGTATATGTGAATACATGTGTGCATTTGTGTGGGGGAGGACGTTTGTGTGTGTATTTGCATGTGCAGATGTGTGTGTGTGTGTGTGTGTGTGCACATGCCTCTGTGTGTGGCTATTCATAGGAGCTAGGAGTTACACATCTCAATTGTGGGTAATGAGAGACTCAAGCCTTCAGGACTTGCATCTATTTGCAGAGAGGACCCTGGAGCAAACCATCTGCACACTGAGAACCCAGTGAGGAGGAAATGTGGTGAGCACTATGTGGTTCAGCCTTCCTAGAGGAAGGCAGTGCTTCCACTTCATGAGGCAGAGTCTCCAAGACCATGAAGGGGAGGGATAACTGGAGCGTCAGGGTCAGAGCTCTCCCCTTGGCTCTGCTGCTGCCCAAGGAGGTGCCATACTCAGTCAAGCCAAGTGACTTCTAGGTATGTGTGGTTCCACGCATCTGCTCTGTAGCAGGGTCTACAGGCGCTGGGTGAGCTGGCACGAGTGCCGAGGAGCACAACAGGCTATGCTTGACCCAAGGGGCCCCTTAACCAGAAGATGGCAAGACTGCTCACCAAAGACGGGAGCCTGCTGAGAAAATAGCACTGGCGGTGACATTCTTTGCATAGAGATATCTCACTGCCCTTTGGCCCATATGATTAAGAGGGGCCATGACTGAGTTCAGAGTTGGGGTGACTCAACAGTGTGGACTGTGCTGAGGGGCTACAAACACATCAATGCACTGTCTCTGTGCCCGGTGAGCTGTGCCATGCTTGTGTGGCGCATGCAGCTGGGACGAAGCACAGAAGGGCGAGGAGAGCCCAGTGTTCCCAGCACCATGTGACCTTCTGTCAGATGAGGAAACAGGCCTTGTTCGTCCCCAGTCACATGATTAGTCAGTGCCTTCTGGCCTGCCAATGTAAGGCCAGGGTGGAGGACCCATTGCTCAGGTCCACAGGACTCCCTGAACTATCAACCTAGGTGGGTGACACTCAGGTAGGATCCTTGGCCACAGACAGAGTTGAGCCTAACGACCTTCTGTCTCAAAGATCATCAAGTTAAATTCTTCTACTGGCTTAGCTGTTTTCCAGACACTAGGTCCGGGGGATTCAAAGGACAAGAGGGTAGAACTTGGGGTAGGGAACTACAGGAAGTGAAGGCAGTGTCCAGAGGAGAGATGGCAAGTCCTGGGCCAGGGAGCACAGAGAAGGCCATAGTTGGTCCAGGTGGGGCTACAAGAGATGGATAGGGCACAGGAAGACATGATCTGGGCAGACCCAAGAGGATGCTGCTGGCTGCCATCATTGTCCTGAGGTCAAGGAAGATGACCTGAGCTGTGTTCATATGATTTGGGACCCAGAAGGTGATCTGAGGAGGAGGAACAGGAGGAGTGGGGGCAGGAGGAGGAGGAGGAGGAGGAGGAGGAGAAAGAGCTAAGATACCTCCATCTTGGTGAGCATGGGGGAGGTGCTTGGGGATGGCTAATGCTGTGGAAATACGTCAACAGAAAGAGGAAAGTCCACGTTAATAGTGGGAGGGATGTGAGGAGGTTGAGCGGCCCTGTTCCCTCCGAGCCTGAGGGAGATCTGGAGACTGGATGGCACCGGACAGTCCCCATAGCTGTTTATTATAGCCAGGGACACATCTGGCAAGAGGTGGGTAGAGAGGAGAAGAGGGAGGCTAGGGAGGAAGGTTTGGCTCAGACATCTCACAGAACCTGGGGACAGCTGCCCACAGAACCAGGCTCCGTGCAACCCGGAGCATTCAGAATGGGGGCATGGACACAGGATGCGGGTGGGCTGGAAGAGCTGAGGGGCAGGAGGTAGGGAGCAGCAGCTAGGATGTAGCAGGGACAGGCGGGAGGCTACACATGTGTTGGGAGTGGGGGCGCGAGAGCCTGTGGGAGCAGGACACCAATACGTGTCATATAGCATGCTGACTACAGGGAGATCACCCAGGGGTGTGCGTTATACTCGTATGGGTCCGTGTGTGTAAATACCAAATGTGCGTGCTCTTTCCTACCAACTGCTGACATACCTGATAACCCGGGTTTCAACTCTGGGACCCAAATTGTGGAAGGAGAGAAGTGACTCCCACAAGCCACCCCTTGACTTCCACACACGTGACACGCAACGCCAACACACATATACACACAGGTAAATATGTTATCCCATGTAATCATTTTACCCCCCCCCCCAACAGCTTGCAAGCTACAGCGTGAGAAAGTCATTCTGGATGGCCATGACCCTCCCTGGGTCATTGTCTGTCAGGCGTGTTCTGTCTCTCTTGTTCTAAACCTCCGTACATTGGTTCAGCCCCTACCTGACATGGCCCTAGGTCTCCTCTTTTCTTGGTGGGTGGTTCTTACTTAGGGACTCTGGCTGGCCACATCCTGGTCCCACAGGACAGGATCCTGCTCACACACTCATAGCCCAGGCTGCCTTCTTCAACTCTGTACCCAGTGCTTACCGAGGTATAAACTGCTCAGCGTTTGTTGAAAGAGCGAGAAGGTGACCAGAGACCCTTCGCCAGTCCTAGCACTGGGCCCGGACTTCAGTGATGTACCTGCCTCTTCGCTCTTTGCCACCTGACTCCCAGTTTACCGGTGACCCCCCAGAATAAATCAGAATCAGACAGCCATCCTGTAGGCCTTCAGACTCTCATGTATGGGGCTTACAGTGTCCATGGAGACCTCACACCTGGCCTCCCAGAGGCCACTATACCCCATAATGTCTTCTACTAAAATCAAATCCACTAATCTCAGCCTGTTCACAACTCTGTGGTATCCAAGTCACTTAGAAGCCAAAGTCCCAAACGCTCATCCATCCAGGAATGCCCACATCCCTTCCTCCTCCTTCCCCAACTTACAAGCTCTCTCTTGTACCCTCACCTCTCCAGGATACCCTCCAGGTCCCCATTGCTGTCTTCACTTCCTCAGATACCCTCCACGGATCTGACCTGGGAAAGCTGCCCTGTGCCTTCTTCCTGTCTCCGTCTCCTCATGTGTCACTGCCCCACATGGCAGACAACTTTTCCTCGCCCTTTCCCCAGCCCATTGGATAGGAATGTATTGTTCTGTTCCTGTGGGGATGCCGGGACACTTTGAATGGTCCTGACTCATGGTCAGCACTCAGCAAATTCCTCTGAAATGAATGAATGAACATTTGTGAGACGCCTGGCCAAATGATGCTCAAGTTCTGCATATGAGGCCTCATAGCCATCCTCATCCAGGACTCTCTTTGGGCCCCACATCCCAGAGGCTGTATACAACATAAAGCTCGGGCCTCTCTATCCTGGGATAAACATATCTGGGCTGATACTCCACCTGACAACAGGGCAGTCCCTTAGCCACCCACTAGCCCATCACACAACCCCAGCGGTACCTTCAGCAGCCACTGAGTATTATTTTCTAGTATCTTCTCCAACTTGCTCACTCGCTGGGCCCGCTGGGCTCGAGAGTCTGCAACGTGCAGCGTGGAGGCAGGCAAATCCCCCTGGAGGCTGTTGGAGCCGCCAAAAGCCTCAGGTGCCACAGGTGCCACAGGTGCCACAGGTGCCACAGGCGCCTGCTGGCAGGTATCGGGCTCCGGTAGCACAAAGGTGTAGCTGCACTGGCCATGCTGGACCCGGTGAATCTGGCGGCGCCCACTGTCTGCTGGCCCTGTCTGCTGGGCTGTAGCCACGGTGGCCAGCAGGAGGAGGGCACCTAGCAGCATGGCTGGCTGGCAGAGTGCCCGAGGCCAAGTGGTGGCGGTGAGGTGGTCTTGTCAGAGATACCAGGGCAGGTACCCACTCACAAGCTAGCCTTTGCCCAGATGTGCAATGCAGCTGGGGCCTGGGAAGACAGACTTGGCTGCCGAATCCTCCTGCTCTAAGTCCTGAGGGCCACAGCTCCTCTGGGCTATTTATACTCAGGGCAGCCACAGCTGCTCGCTTTCCCTGTGAGGCCTCGCCTCCTGCTCCCCCCCAGGCTACTCTGTCCCCTTCCTGCCTCTTCCTCCTGCCCCTGAGGCTTTGATTGTGCAGTGGGGCCTGTCCTCCCTGGCCAGGCTCGAGGCCGCCCATGCACACGCACACGCACACGCACGCACTGGACCACAGCTCATGCAAGACTCCCCGCCCAAGTGGGAAGCATCTGAGTCTCTTCCTCCACTCTCCCCAGCTTTCTCTTCTCTCCACCCTCACCCCTGTCCCCCAAAGCCTGGTTCTCAAGTTTCAGCCCCTCCACCTTCCCCCCTCTGATTCCAAGTTAGGCTTGGAGCACGGGCAGTGACCCCCCTACAGCAGCCTAGGGAGGGCGGGAGCAAGGCAAGGCTGGGGAAGCAGCCTGGAGACAGAAAGCCTTCCAGGGCTGGAGTGGAGTCCTGTGGGTGCCCAGCGCAATTGGCTCCTGGCCTCCCTTCTCCCTTGGGGCCTGGGGCGGGGGCATTCCGCCCTGTGGTGGCTCTGGCTTCGTGGTGGCGCCAGGATTCAGAAGTCTCCTGGGTAGGTTGTCCCAGGACTTCCTGTTCTGGGTGGTAAGTCTTGGGCTGGGGGAGTATCCTGGCCAGCACCCCTAGAATCAGAGGTGGCTGGCCCTAAATCTTACACTTCTGATGCAAAACAGAGCAAGACCCAGCTCTTGTCTGAGGAATGCATCGGAGTCCTGGCTTAGGGACTGGAAGAATTTTCAGCTTGCTGTTCAAAACCCTGCTCTACCGTTTACCAGCTGTGTGACTTTCACCAAGATGTTTTAAACCACTGTGCCTTGGCTTCCTGAGCAAGAAAAATGCCAGTATCCACTTCCACAGCATGAAAGTAATTGAGTCAGGCCGTGCTGTGCTGCGACAGGCTGAGGAGCCAGGGTGCCACCATTTGCTTGTGTTTCTTTCTCCATTGGCTGTTGAAGTGAAAGCTTGTGAGTGAAGGGATTTGTCTCTGGGGCCGTGGTCCCTGGAGGCTGGTAGCTGTTCCTAGTGGCTGCCTTTGAGTCTGTCCCTCAGGGGGCAGGCAGGCCAGCTTCATGGTGACATTTCTTCTCTTTGGTTTTGAACTCCTGATAATGAACGAATGAATGAGTGACTGAATGAATGAAAAAGAGCTCATTGGGGCCTGAGCCTTGGATCAGGCATGAGGCTCCTGTAGAGAAGACAGCTGCAGATGAGGACAGAAGCCAGCATTCAAGGTGCCTGCCTGCAGGCCAGAGCTCAGTGGACCAGCTCTGCCTTGGTTGCCTTGGCTGCAGATGGGGCCATGGAGGAGGAAGTTACATGAATTCAGAACAGGACCACAGCCTCGTGCGTGTGTGAGTGTGTGTGTGTGTGTGTGTGTGTGTGTGTGAGTGTGTGTGTGTGCGCGTGCATGCGTGTGTGTGCGTGTTTCTCCTGTACCTGACATCTGACATGCAGGTATGTCGACTAAAGGGCAGCTATCATCATAACTATGGTCTGACACGCTTCTTGACCCCAAGGAGGCTTGCGAACCTGCCCCAGAGCAGCTGAGCTATTTGTAAAAGACACGAAGTCTGAACGGCCTTGACCTGGATAGGGGATAAAGAGCAGAGGGCAGGGTCAGCGGCCACTGCCTCTCCACCAGGCCCCACACCCGTCCCACTGCTCTCGGCTTCTTAACCCTTGCAGTCCTCCCAGCCCCTGCCTGCAGCCGACACCGGAAACCGTGCTTCCACATCCTGTGGGCTGTGGTGTGGCCTCCAGATGACTGTGGAAAGCCTCCTGCGCAGGAGATGCCTTCAACGACGAAGACAATGAGTGAGTGAATGAATGCAACATGGCTTCGCTCCCCACACGGGTTTGTCAAATAGACACAGGCCTGCAGGACGGTGTTAAAACAGCTCTCAGCACAAAGAAGCGACAGTCAGACTTCAAAGAAGAACATCAGAAAGACCAATAGAAGAGCCGTGTCTCCACTGGACATGTTAGGATGGCTGCTTGCTGGCCCCTTTAGCTTCAGGACTGCCTTGCTCTCAGGGCCTTTGCACGTGTGCACATGCCACATGCTCTGTCCAGAGCACTGATGCACACCTGCTCTGCCTATCCACTCATCACAGCATCCACAAAGTGACCCCAGTGCTTGGTGGCTGTGAGCACAGTAGCCAGCTATCACCTCTCAGGTCAGGAGTGTAGGTGTTCCCTGGGGCCTTCTACTCATTGTCCCCCCCCCACCCGAACCCTCCCACTGCATCACGAGGGTTGGTCTGACTTTATTTGAAGGCTTCCTCTCTCATCTGTCAGCAGCTGACCTTCTCTAGGTCTCTTCAGAGACGCCACCAGCATTGTGGCTTCAGGTGTCCAGGTTTCGCAGGAGGCCACTGAAGGATACAGAAGTGCACAGCTCTTGAGAGCCAGGGGAAGGTCAAACTACCTCTTGCCGTTTGGCTTTGGAAATTATTTCAAGTGCTTCCACCAAGTCGAGCTTAACACACTATCATGTCCTTTTTGTTTGTTTGTTTGTTTGTTTTTCAAGACAGGGTTTCTCTGTGTAGCCTTGACTATCCTGGACTCGATTTGTAGACCAGGCTGGCCTCGAACTCACAGTGATCCTGTAGCCTCTGCCTCCCAAGTGCTGGGATTAAAGATGTGCACCACCACCGCCCGGCTGACACTCTACCATGTCTTAAATTTCTCAATGAAAGCACAAAGAACTTGGCTTGTGCTGTGTGTGGGAGCCTGGGCTTGCCTGGGAGCCATGATCTCACTCTGCGTCTCTGCCCTGGCCCCACATCCAGCCAGCCTTGCTTTGCCACTGGCCTTTGCACATTCCTTCTTGTTTTAGTTGCGTGTCCTGAGCCCACTGGCCTGTCTGACCTATAATTCTAATGTCTCGTCTCTGTGGCCATGGCCAAGTTACATCACTTCTTTGACCCTGTTTCTTCTGTCTAATGGGCTAATATCTACCATTGCCTGATAATGCTTAAAGTTAGAAAAGGGATCCCTTTAGTCAATATATAGTACTGCTAAATAAAGACCCTGTGGTCTGAGGGGTTTTGTTAGTTGGTACTTAATCAATCTGTGTATCAGATGGAAAGCCTTGGGGAGGTGGCTAGGGCAGGGAAGGGCTTAGCTAGGATTAAAACTCTTGGAAAAGGCACCCAGAAAGGCATGTCAAGCCTGGGGTTTGCTCTTTGTGCAGACACACGCATGCACACTGAGGAGAAACCTATATTGATATTGAGTGACATCTGGGGTTCCAGAAGTGCAGAACGTTGTCCTCAGATGCCTTTCCAGCTAGCACCTTGCTTTGGGCTTCCTAAAGGAACTCCAGAACAGGCCAGGCATGGTGACACACACCTTTAATCCCAGCACTTGGAAGGCAGAGGCAGGTAGATGGCTGTGAGTTCGAGGCCAGCCTGGTCTACAAAGCAAGTCCAGGACAGCCAAGGTTACACAGAAAGACCCTGTCTTGAAAAACAAACAAACAAACAAACAAAGAAGTCCAGAACTGAGAGTCAATAGTTTCTGCTACCTTTCAGCTTGTGTGGACAAGATCATCTGCTGCCACCATCACAAGGGCCGCTGTCACTTGCTGGGAAGACATGCTCGTCTGTTTCCAAGGTGGCAACTGGGTGCTCTCTTCCACACACACATTAGCCCCATCTCTGTGCTCTACACCTCTGGCTTGAAGTCCAGACTGGTGGCTCTCAGACCCCTGTGGGGCCTGTCTGTCACCTGGCTGGGTTCTCTGGGTTCTGCCACCTCAGTCCTCAAGGCTCCTATAGGAACCTGTATCTGAGACTCACCCCATGGCCATCCTGCACTGTTACTTTCCTTAGCAGACCTACCTTATCCATTCCTCTGCCTTTAATTATTGTTCCAGTGCCCAGACCAAAGTGTCCCCATGAAAGCACCCTCATAAAGGCTGGGGCTCAGAGCCAGGCTCAGCACCCCCTAGCTGTGGCCATTCTTTCTGTCTTCATGACTGGTGTCCCCATCCAAAGGTCAGCATCACAGAAGCCCAAGAGTTTATTGGTGGGATAAGCCCCACCGTTGACATGAGCTGGCTCAGGAAAGTCCCAAAGGAGAAACCTGGGTGCCATCTTTCTCCTTCAGGGCAGGGGCAGCAGGAAGTTTCTGTTTGTGGTGCTCTAAGTGTCTTGCCTCCAAGTACAGAAAACTGACCAATGCCTATGTGCACTCTTGCCTTACCAGCATGGAGGCAGAGTATGGAGAATACACTTGGCTATTTAGCACGTTGGCCTTTGCTCAAATAGTTTGTCAAAGAGGGAAATTGGTGAGCAATACAACTGAGAAGCTAAGTTTAGCTTCAGGTATGGCTGGATCTAGGTGCTTAGTTGGCCATACCTGGTCAGTCACCTGCTAGCTGATCTCCTTAAGTATCTAGAGCAAAAAGAAGACTAATGTCACCAATCTCAATCCCCACTGATGGTCACCACCTAGCACCTAGTGTCCTGCACCTTCCAGCGGCTCCCCTCACCCACCTTCTTGGTTTTTTCCCCCTCTGGGTATGAGTGAGGGCTGCCACCAGCCTGGCCTCACAGTGCTTGTCACCTTCCAGAGGTCACTGCCTGGGCATCTCCCATTGCACTGGCAGGCATGGTGAAGTCCTGGCAGGAAGCTCTGGGGACTATGGTAACCCTGGAGGCTGGTCTGTCAGTGTCCCCAGGGACACCTAAGACAATAATATGACACATATTTCTTACCTCCAGTACCCAGCACTAAAGCCCAGAGATGCAGAGCACATTACACTATAAAACACACACACACACACACACACACACACACACACACACACACACACACACTCCATAAAGAAAGAGAGAGAGAGAAAAGAAACTTTTTTCTTTACTATATGCAGCCTCAGCAGTGGCTGTTGGTCAAGACAGTTGAGTCTTCGAGTGGCCTTGGGTCTCAAGTGGCCTTGGTTTCCAAGGCTGAGAATCCCAGGGAGGGTAGGACAGGAAGCACCTAACTCCCTCAGGCCCAGACCATCAGCACTATAGCCAGGGTCAAGCAGAAAAGACCTACCCCTTAGTGAGGAACAGGGCAGGGAGATACTGTACCATCTCTTTGTGGTATGCTGGCCACCCCAGAGTGAGGGAGACATCCCCACTTAAGTGTCAGCACCCGAGAACTCCAAGTGACCTACTGTCACCAGGATTGGTGTTGGCAAAAGCTAACATTTTGCACCAAATCGTCCTTCAGCCCCTGTGACACTAAAGGTACAATAGAAGGTAAAATCTTTCCATGCATGCTCCAGAGAAACTGGCCCAGAAACTGCATTGGCTCTGTCCCAAGTCACCCAGTGTGCCAGCGGCAGCCCAGGCAGATGGGCCTCAGACGCAGCAGCCTCTGCGGTCAGTGCACGGGGCTCTGTGGAAGGTCCTGTTGGCCTCTGTCTCCCTCCTGAGCTCCTGAGCATTGTCCTGGCTGGGCTGGGACCCTGAGGGTCACAATGGAAGATGTATATCCTTTTGGCCCTGGGTAGCCTGGGCCATTGCCATATCTGTCCTTTCTCAGGCCAGGAGCCCAGCTCCAGCCTGCTTCTGGCTCCCCTCCAGGAGAAGAGGACCAGGCCTGCCAGGTCGGGGTGGCAGTGGGGGGTGAAGATCTATTTTGGAACCTGGGACCCTGCAGAGGCCTGGAGGAGCCTGTGACCCAGAGAACCAACAACCCCTTCTGGATTCTGTTTATTTTCATTTAACAAGCACAGCATGTCCCTGGTGGGAAGTGCTCCCCAGCTGGGGCAGAGTCCACAATCAGCTTCATAGTCCTCCCCCTCTGTCATTTCTACACGCACATAAGTTTCTAGTGATGTTTTCCAAACACGTGTGTGCGCGCAGGCACGCGCACTCACGTAAGCACGTACCATACACGCAAGTACAAGGCTAGTCTCTAAACCAGTTTTAAATTTTATTTTTACTTATTTGAGATTTAACTTTCGGGAAAACGCTGTAACAAAACACCCTGCAGTGCACACATCCCTCCCTTAGATGAAGAGGCTAATAGTTGTCTTTCTCTTTGAAAGGACCGAAAAAGTCCCGGCAATGCAGGCGTGCCTTTAGCGCCTTCACAGAGCTGCTTTGTCCCCATAGATACTCGCAACCGATGCAGCTGCTTCTGTGTTTTCTGAAGGCAGACACGGAGTCTTCTGTGGGATGCGCTTTTCTTGCCCACTGTTTCCAGCCCACAGTTTCCAGGTCTGTCTAGATTGCTTATCCTGGTTTGGCCTCAGGCCTAGGGTCATTTTCCCTCCTGCCGGGAGGTGCTGCATCCTGTAATTACACCCTGTGTGCCCTCTGCCTTGCAGATGGATGCTGGCTCCGTTCAGGAACTTTTGCTTTTCCTAGTGAATCCGTGTCTCTCCCTCTCCTGAGCCTTTTAGCCCAGAGTATCTAAGGGACTGCATGACCGGTGCCCCTGCTGGGATGTGGCTGGCTGTGTTGGCTACTTCCCACCTGCCACTGGTATTGTCCAGTTTTGTCTCTGTGACCATCAGGTGGTTGGGAAATGACCTGTGAACTTTTCTAACTCACTCTTCGTTCTTGATGACACACAAAAATCTACTTTCCTCAGCACGGTCTTCTATAATCGTGCTTAGTAGGTGTGTATGCCTCCGAGACTCCAGTGGAAGTTTTCTAAGTGGCCCCCCTGTTGCTGGACAGAGGGTTATTTCTGTGGTAGACCTCCAGCAAGCCCAGAAGCACCTTACCCTCCCATGGCCCAGTGCCTTCCGCTCATCCTATAAAGAGGTGTTCTGGCTCTCTCTCCCCCCCCCCCCCGCCCGTCCTTGAGAATGACTTGGCCCTGAGACTTACTTTGGCCAGGGGAACACTTTCAAACAGGGGCACTGCAGAAGCTTGGTTTGGCCTCCTGTCCTGGGGGTTTGCTCTTCCGCTTCCCGAGGCCACCTTGTGAGTGAGGCTGAGCTAGCCTGCTAGAGGACATATGGCCAAGTAAGTCTTCCTGTCCCCCCACCTCAGACTGACAGACTAGATCATTCTGAACTACGGAGCCCAAGAGGAGGACTCTGGTCCTCCAAGACACCAGTTCTGGAGGTCTGCGATGAAGCAGCAGCCAAGACAGTTCTGGCCAGCCAGTCCAGAGGCCGTGAGCCTCAGTCTCTGTAACTTGGTGAACGCAAGTATGTCCCCACTGTCACTGGGATGGAATGGGTGGTGCGTGTAGGTGTCAGTCATGAAGGGATGACTCGATCACCATAGTTCCTGTCGCTGTCGTGTCTCAGACATGACAAGTGTCTTCTCTATTTCCTAGCATTCTTCTTGATTGTTCTATGCTGAACTGGCTTGTCCGACTAAGTGATCTGGAAGGTGCAGATACGGAAATGTAAACCCGAGTGTGAAGATCTCCCTTGGGCTGAGCAGCCTCCTCTCTGACTGCAGAACAACTCCCTAATCCTACACTTGGCATCCTTCAACGGGCAAGGCTCCCTGTGTAGATGTCACTAAAGATGGAGCAATGGGGCTGCAAGCTATAGGCAACCAGGACCATGGCTACCACCAGAGGCTGGGAAGAGCTAGGAGAGGGTGGTCTGAGTCCCACAGGGAGACTAGAAGCTCAGTGATGTCAGGCTTCTGACACCAAAGCTCTGCGGGAGCCTGCTTTTGTCATTTTAAGCATCCGCTTTGTAGCACTTTGGGTGGCCTAGGAAAATTCATTGACTAATATGGCTACCAAATGGAGGGGACCTCTTTGTGTCATCGCAGGGTGGAGTCCGTGAGGCCTTCTGGGCTCTGTGCGCATTCTCGGTATGTCGTGTCCACTTATTCCTGCTTCTTATTGGTTTGTGGACTGGACCACCACCACATGCCCAGCCTTCTCTTCAGGCAATGCTCAGTTTGCACAGCGAAGATGGACAGGCACCAAGAGACACCTATGTGGGGGGTGGCCAGCTGGCATCTGGACCTGAAGGGGTTCCCTCATGCCTGTGGGGACTGGTCGCTGTCTGCCCAGAGCTCTTTCTCCAAGCAGGACAGAAAACCACAGCAAACACAGGGCCTTCAATATCCTGGCGCAAGACTCAAAGTGTACCGTACAGTTAAAAAAAAACTCATAGACTAATCCCAGAACTCGGAGGGCAGAGACTCTGTGAGTTCAAGGCTAGTGTGATTTACCTAGTGTGTCCCGGGACAGCCAGGATTACATTGAGAGAGAGCCTGTCTTAAACAAAGCTCCATCATCAACAACAAAAAAGATAAATCACATGTCACAGTTGAATCTCTACAGTGCCCCACAGGCTCATGATTTGAACCCAGCGGCTGGCACTGGGTTGGCTGTGCGGCCTTTAAGAGATATGGCCTGGCTGGTGGAGGAAGGGCATGAGGGGTTGGGCTTTGCCGGGGATGTGTCTTTCTTACCATAAGCAGTTTCTGTCAGGTGTGGTCTCAGAGACACAAAAGTCACGTCACAGAACATGTAGCCCAAGAGTAGGGTCACATGCAATTCAGGAGTTGGACTTCACCTAAATTGTTCATTTTATTTTTATTTTATTTTTAAATTAAAAAAAAATTATTCTTCTCTTAGATATTACATCCTGAGCGCAGTTCTCCCTCCCTCCTCTCCTCCTAGTCCCCACTCTCCCACATGCACCTCTCCTCTCCCCCAGATCTACTCCTCTTCGGTTCCCTTCAGAAAAGAGCACATTACCAACCAAGCATGACATAACAAGTTACCACAAGACCAGGCACGCATCCTCATATCAAAGCAGGAGGAGGCAAGCCAGTAGGAGGAAAAGGGTCCCACAAACAGGCAAAAGACTCAGAGACAACACCCCACCCTGCCCCCACTGTTAGGAGTCCCACAAGAACACCAAGCTGCACAGCCATGACATAAATGCGGAGGGATCTGGGTTAGACCCACACAGCTCCCTGATTTTGTCTCCAATCTTTGTGAACCCCTATGATCCCCTGGTTAGTTGATTCTGTGAGCCATGGTCTTGTGGTGCCATTGCCTCCTCTGAATCCTACAAATCTTCTTTCCTCTCTTCCTCTGGATTCTCTGAGCCACATCCTAATGTTTGACTCTGGGTCTCTGCATCTGTTTCCATCAGTTGCCGGAAAAGCCTCCCTGATGACAACTGCTAGGCCCCGGTCTAGAGTATAGCAGAGTATCATTAGGAATCATTTTATTGATCTTTTGTTTTTTTCAGTTGTGTTTGGTTCTATCCTAGGTCTCTAGGCTATCCAGTCTCTGGTCCCTGGATCCCCAAGCAGTTTCAGGCGTGGGCTCCCTGTTTAGGTGTGGGTCTCAAGTTGGACCGGTCATTGGCTGGCCACTCCCACAAATTTTGTGACACCTGCGCCCCAGCACATCTCGCGGGCAGGGCACATTTGTAGGTGGAAGGTTTTGTGCCTGGGTTGGTGTTCCACTGCCTCCACTAGAAGCTTTGCCTGGTTACAGAAGATGGCCAGTTCGGGCGCCATATCTCCTGTTACTAGGAGTCTTTTCTAGAGTCACCCTCATAGATTCCAGGAAGTTTTCGTTGCACTTGGTTTCTACCTTTCCCCCAAATGCCCCCAATTTCAGTCCTTTCTCCCTCCGTCCTCCCCCTGACTGCTCTTGTTCCCATCCTTCTACCCCCAAGTCTACCTGCCAAATCTATTCTGTTTCCTCCCCCTATCAAACTCTTGTTGCTTGGCCTCTCTGGGTCTGTAGTCCGACTGTCTTTTACTTTACAGCTAATATCCTCTTATAAGGCAGTATCTGCCATGGTTGTCTTTCTAGGTCTGGGTTACCTCACTCAGGATGATTTTTCTTTCTAGTTCCATCCATTTGCCTGCAAAATTTCATGATTTTTTTTTCCACCTCCAAGACAAGGTTTCTCTGTGTAACAGCACTGGTTGTACTGGAACTCACTCTGCAGACCAGGCTGGACTCAAGATCACAGAAATCTGCCCACGTCTGCCTCCTGAGTGCTGAAATTAAAGGCATGTGCCACTATGCCTGGCGATGTCTTTTTTTTTTTAATGATTTATTTATTTTATGTGAGTGCTTTATCTGCAGAAGAGGGCATCAGATAACATCATAGATAGTTGTGAGCCACCATGCGGTTGCTGGGAATTGAACTCAGGACCTCTGGAAGAGCAAGCAGCACCTTTAGCCTCTGAGCCATCTCTCCAGCCCCAATGTTGTTGTTGTTGTTTTAAACAGCTGAGTAATACTCCATTGTGTAAATGTACCACATTTTCTTTATCAAGTCTTTGGTTGGGGGACATCTATATTGTTTCCAGTTTTTGACTATTACGAATAAAGCTTCTATGAACATAGTTGAGCAAGTGTCCTTCTGGTATGGTGGAGCATGTTTTGGGAATATGCCCAGGAGTGGTATGGCTAGGTATTGAGATAGTTCCTCAGCTTTCTGAGGAACTGCCATGTTGATTTCCAAAGTGGTTGTACACATTTGCACTCCCACCATCAGTGTAGGAGTGTTCCCCCTTGGTCCACATCCTCACCAGCATGAGCTGTCACTTGTGTTTTTTTTTTTAATCTTAGCCACCTTGACAGGTGTAAGATGGAATCTCAGAGTCGTTTTGATTTGCATTTCTCTGATGGCTAAGGACGTTGAACATTTCTTTAAGTGTTTCTTGGCCATTTGAGTTTCCTCTTTTGAGAATTCTCTATTTAGATCTGTGTACCCATTTTAAAGGTAGGTTACTTGTTTTGTTCGTGTCTAGTTTCTTGAGCTCTTTATATATTTTGGATGTTATCTCTTTGCTGGACGTAGGGTTGGTGAAGATCTTTTCCTGTTCTGCCGTGTTGTCCCATTGATGGTGTCCCTTGCCTTACTGAAGCTTTTCAATGTCATGAATTTAATTTATTAACTGTCCATCTTGGTGTCTGTGCTGTCCCTCTGCTGCATATGACACACACATCTCAGTGTCATTTTACTTTTTAAAAAATTATTAGTGGAAGATAATGAAAAAGAAAACCACCAACTGAGGGAAAAAATTTGCAAAACATACATCAGATGGGAGAATTACATACATATACGAAGAAACATCCAAATCCAACAATAAAACAGTAGAAAAAAAAACCCAGAGGCTATATGGCATGGTTGGTTGATACCAATTAAGGCTATAACCCTTATATAAAGAGAAATGGAGGAGGAGGTGGGGGGGGGTGAGGAGGAGGAAGGAGAAACTGAAACATAAAATAAAACAAACAGGTAAAATAAACAAAATAAAATAAACTGAATTAAAAAGCAGAGGCAAAAGTCTTAAACTCTTGAGACCTTCCCTGTAAATCTGGGCTCTGGGGGAGCCAGCGAGGCCTTTTGGTCTTAGGCCCCTGAAAGCCCACAATGTACCATGCTTCTAACCCCCAGAGCCTCCTGCATCTTCTGCTCTCACTGCCTCTTCCCAGCCCATTTTCTCTCCCAAGAGGCTGCTGCTCAGCTCCTGGGGCCAGTTCAGCGGTACCAAGTGGCTAAGAAGCACTGAGGTTTTCCAGCTCTAGGCCCGCAGGTAGCATCCTGGGTGTTGGCACTTGAGGCGCTGGCATCTACCATGCTCCCATAGTCAGGGAGGGACACTGACAGCAACAGTGATGGGGAGAGATAGAAAGGTCAGGAAAGCAGTTCCTTGAGGCTGAATGGGTCTGGTAACCATGAGCCTCAGTTTCCTTGCCTGTAAAATGGGCTTAGGCCTGGACTCAGCAGCCTTACATCGTTTCAGGCAGATGATATTAGATCTGCATTCAACACTGTCAGTGCTTGGAGTAAGAGTTGGCGAGATTCACACTATGGGCGTTGTTGTCATTGTCCTTTGGCCACTAGAACTTTTACCAAGGACATCTTATGGCTAGGACTCTAAGACAGGCCATTCACTCTGTGACTGAGGACAATGCAAGGCTGTTAAGCTGGGTAACACCAGGGATGGCCTGATGGAGCCGTACTGAGCCTGAGGGACAGTGCCCACTCAGTCTCAGTCCACACTGCCGGCTCAAGTGGTCTCCACTGAAGTCTAAGCGTCATCGCCAAATTGGTTCACACCACAGACTCTGTGTGCACTGGCATACTTCTGCGCACCACGGCAGATGCCGATAACGGTATGCTTCAGGGTCTGGGTTCACACCCATCACCTGTCTCCCAGATGAGTGAAACCAGGAAGGCCACTCTACCTCCCACACAAGCCCCCAGCTGCTATAGAGTGTGGCTGGTCCCACAGTCCACAGGCAGGTGCAGCAAGCTGGGCAGAGCACGGGCACCATGGGCTTTGGGTAGGCCAATTTGAGCCCCTGTGGCAGGGGGAGGGGACGGGGCTGGCTATTCAGATTATCCAAAGCTCACCCCTGTGGCATCAGCAGCTTCCTGAAATGAAGTCTTGTGGACTCCCAAGCTGCTCCGCCCACCTGTTTTCTCCTGCTTCTCCACTCCCCAGCATTGCTGTTGTACAGCCCACTCCTTCATCCATCGTCCCCCACCCTCAGAGCGATGGAACCAGACTGGGGCTTCCCAGTGACTAGGCTCATTTCCAGTCCTGGGTTTCTCCTAATTTTCTACCCAGGGCCCCCATGCTCTCACGCAGGAGCCTTCATGGATGCCCTCAGACCTGCATCCTGATGTGGCACTCAGGCTTGGCTAACCCAGAGCACACTCCTCCTCCTCCTCCTCTTGGGGCCGTGCTGTCAAACGTCCACTTTCCTGACATTTTGTATGGCAAGCTAGGCTTGACAGATGTGGGTGGACATCGGCTGCAAGGGAGACATTTGCTGCTCAGATCCAAAGGGCAGATGGGTCTGGAGATGAGCCTGCCTGCCTCATCTAGCTTTGAGTGTCCTGGACTGCACACCATCTGCAATCCTGAGAAAGGCAGGACCAGGGGTGGCAGGCAGTTCCCAGGGGTGGGGGTGAGGGTGGGATGGGGGTGGGGTACGGGTGGGGGTTAAGGATTGACACATAGAAAACCTGCTGGGCCACAAGGCTGCACTTTTAACCAATGAGAAAACTAAACCAATCATTTCAATACCGCACAGGATTTCTCCTGTGGATAGCAGAAAGCATTCTGACGGATTCACTTCCTGCCTCAAGTTTCCTTCAACAGCCTCTCTCTCTCTCTCTCTCTCTCTCTCTCTCTCTCTCTCTCTCTCTCATGCTGCAACCGCCCCCCCACCCCACCCCATGCTATTCAAGTGAGTCCTCCAGGGGCTTGGATATAGCTCATTGGTAGAGTGCTAGAGTGCTTGTCTATCCTGTGTGAAGAAGCCCTGGGTTCAATCCCCAAGACCTCATAAACTGGGCATGGTGGTGCAGGCCTGGAACCTCAGCATTGCAAAGGCGAAGGCAGGAAGATTAGAAATTTAGAGTCATCCTCAGGGATATAGCAGGTACAAGGGCAGCCTAGAACACGCAGGATTCTGCCTCAAAACAAAACAAAACAACAACAATAAAACCAAACCACAACCACAAAGAAAAAGTTTTCTTTCTCTTCTTAGGACAGACTTTCATTTCATGATGAATCCAGTGAGCAGCAGAGATGCAAATGTACCTGAATTCTTGAGTGGTCACCCTAGCTGAGGACGTGAGTGTGTGTGGACAGTCCCCAGCACAAAATCAGTGAGGGTCATCCCTCCATAGAGGAGTGATACACAGCCACACTTCCAGTCCTGGGTCAGTGGGGAGAATGAGCGCCTTGCTCCTGGCCTCCAGTTCCTGTGAGAGACCTTGGGACACGGAGGCTCTGGCTTGTGGCTCCTCCAAGCTTTTCCTTTGGGTGGGATCTCCCTGGGGCTAAAGTTCGAGCCAGAACACGTAAATCAGATGTCAGGAGACACGACATCCTTCCGGCCTCCAGGCCCAGCGTTGCCTGGCTTGGCAGTGGAGTTATACTGGTTTGTCCTTTGTTTGTTTGTTTGTTTGTTTGTCTTGTGTTTGTTTTCCTCCCCAGCCCTTGTGATGATGCTGAAGGCTGAGGATGACTCCTCTCTGCGCTCGCTCCCTTCTCTCCCTTCACTGTTCACTTCCCCACATTCCCCTCCCTCACTCGGTCAGTCCTTTCCCCTGTGGAGTTCTTGGGCCAAATGGACTGAGTTCAAACCGTCCTCTAGCTCCATCCCATGCAGGTGGGTAGTCTTTGTGTTTACACTTGTGACTCGAGGTGTAGGGGAAGCACCAAATTCCCGCCGTGGAGGCCCGGCAGTAGCTGCAGCGCGGGTACTCACTATCTGAACTCTGCCTAGCCAACCTACTGTTCTAAGACCAGGACTGGAAACATCTAGAGAAAGCAACACTTGCACCCAGGTCTCCCAGGAGTCATCCCTAACCTGCCTTGTTGAAGGGGTGGGTAGGTGGGTGGGGCTCTGGCTGGGCTCCTGTCCACAGGCCTCCCTCCCTGTGCTGGCTAATTTTGTGTCAACTTGATATAAGCTAAAATCTTCTGAGAGGAGGCAACCCCAGTTGAGAAAATGCCTCAAGAAGATTAGACTGTAGGCAAGCCTGTAAGGCATTTTAAAAATTACTGATCAATGGGGGAGGGCCCAGCCCAGCCTGTTGGTGGTGCCATCTCTGGGCGGGTGGCCCTGGGTTTTATAAGAAAGCAGGCCGAGCAAGCCACATGGAACAAGCTAGTAAGCTGCACCCCTTGATGGCCTCTGCATCAATTCCTGCCTCTAGCTTCCTGCCCTGTTTGAGTTCCTACCTCAACTTTCTTCAGTGATGGATTATGAGGTGAAAGTATAAGCCAAATAAATCCAAATAAACAATTCCTCCCTAACCTGGTGTCTTATCTCAGCAATAGAAACCCTTACTAAGACATTCCTGGTTCGGGGGGCTCACTGGAAGACAGGGAAGACCAAGGTGCCTGGGGAAGACCCCAGGAGTTTGGGGCTTGAGTTGTCCTGCTGGACACTGGCAAGGGAAGTCAGCCTTTGTGGGGTTTGCCACAAGGCACCCTTTGTTTTCCTCACGTCACCATGTACCCTCTGCCTGGAGCTGTCAAAGGTGTGCAGAGCAGTGACAGCCCATCCTAGCGCCCTTTCACTGGCATCAGTGGGGTGGGCAGGCAGGCGAGAGGTGCCCCGAAGAGCCCGGATGACCGTTCTGTGAAGCCCAGGCCAGACATTTCTAGAGCCGCCTTCCCACCCTCACCCTCGCCCCGACTGCCAGACGGCGCCCTGAGCAGGCAGAGGGTCTGGCGACGAGACAGGACACCAACCGTAACAAGGGTAGTAATCACGGAGCCACGGCAGCATCCAAGGGCACTGAGGGGCCAGGGCTGGCAAGCTGAGGCCATCCAATCCTGGCTGAGGCAGCCGGAAGACTATGCTGAGGTCAGCCAGCATCACAGATGAGAGCACAGGGCCCTGAGTGGGCAGAGTCATCCCCAGGCCCTGCCTTCAGCATTATCTGTGGGGAAACACCTGGTACCTTTCCAGCCAAGCTCTCAGCAAGAGCAAGATGTGAGGAAACCTTGGACCTCCTGAGGCACACGGCTCAGCAGGGGAAGGCGTGACAGAGCATATAGGCAAGTGAATGCACCTGAGGAGTTGTTGGGGGGGTGAGTGCCATGGACACCCTAAGACACAAGACAAGGAAGCACCTAGGAAAATCTACTTGGGGACTGTTTTTGGTCCTGGAGCTTTGGCATTATGGCAGGGGAAACCCCAGGAAGAGGTGGCGAGGAAGCTGCTCTGGGCGGAGGAGGCAGAAGGAGCAGCGGGTGCAAAGGTCCTGAGGTTGGATAGCTTGTCGTCATGGAATGGAAGGGAGGCCAGTATGCTGGAGTGGAGAAGGCAGGGGTCCGTGTGACTGTCAGGCCCGGGCTGTGACGAAGGCCAGCTCTGGTGGGCGGTAGTGGAAGGCCTTACCTGAAGGCCAGCGATGAGGGTGTAGGAGGGAGAATCACTGGAGGAGAGGAGGCAGGGATGTCTCCTTCCCCTCAGGGTGACAAGCTGGTCCCTCCTCACCTTTTCTCTCTTGTTCTCATTCTCTGTCTCTGAGGCTGAGCCCGTCAAGAGAGAGCTCAGGCCTGAATCCAAGACCTCAGAACCCAGCCCGCTGTCTCACCTTCCCAAAGAAGCTGATCCGAAAGGGGAAAGTCTGGGAGTCCTGCCCTGACTCACTGTGTGACCTGGGGCTGCTCTTGTCTGTTCAGGAGGGGGCTAGACCCATACCGGGCGGCTGTCTGTCTCTGCGTAGGTCTTTAGCCTGTGGAGTGAGGACGGCCCGGGCCCAGGGTCCCTGTGAGGTAGTTGATCAGTAACTGTGGGGGAATTCCCACTCTTTGCCTCTCTGTGGCTGTTGTTAGGATGGTCAACAGGGTAATCATGTAGACCCTGACCCAGGTTCTTTCTTGTTGCAAAGAAGATGGGTGGCTCAGCAGTCAGCGTGCAGGAAGGTGATTTTTGACACTTGGACGCTCAGCGTAGGTGGGGACCGGTCCCTCCTTCAGGCCTATAGGTCTGCCTATTTGTCCTAATGTCTTTCTACCTGGGCCTGGCCTCTCCTCTCTCTTAGGGAGGCACTTAGTCTTTAGGTTCCTGAAGGCAGGTCCTGCTCAGAACAGTGACCTGCCTGTGGGCTCTGTGGCCCAGCTCCATTAAAATGCAATTAAAATGCAGAAGGCGCCTCGGTCCAGAGCTCTGGGCTTGGTCTTAATCACTCCCAGGCGTCTTGGCTAAATGGCCACCGGCTGCTGGCTGCCCTCATCCTCCACTGGACGGGACAAATGTGGACCTGGAGCCAGGCTTTAGGCTCTTGGCCAGTGAGTGGAGGGCAGTTGGTCATGGCTCATGAGCAGGGCTAAGCGGCGGCTGGGAGCGCAGGCTGTGGTGGCAGCCAGCATGTGTGGCTTGAGTTGCGCGGCTGTTTTCTGGCTGCAAAGAAGAGAGGGACTCTAGGATCAGCTTCCCCGTCTGGAAAATGGGATGGCAAAGCTCTGTCGGGAGAAGGGAGAGCACACAGTATGCCCACTGGAAGGCTCCAGCCCTCCAGTTCCCCTCCCTCCTTCCCAGCGTTCCCTCTTCCTGCTACTAACTCCCACCGGACACTTGAGGATCTGGAGAAGGGGCTCCAGGCAGAGTTAAAACTCTGCTCATCATCCACTCCTGGCCAGTTTCCTTCCCATTCTCAGCTCCCAGTGGCCCGGAGTGCTCACTGTATACACTGGCCAGCAGCTGGCGCCCCCAAACAGTTACAAGGGCTCAAAACACCCTCATCAAACTTGGGTTGCGCTCCCCTTGTGTGCTCAATGCAGCTCTTTAAAAAAAAAAAAAAAGATACAGCGGTTACTGAGTCAGTGAGGAAAGCTCTGGAAGGGTATAAGTGGTGGGTTAAAACTCTTGCCATGCATCCAGTCCTGGCCGCCCCACTTCCTGCTCATTCCCAGCCCCTTCTGCAGACAGTCTCCCGGGATTCACACTGCACACTGGCCAGCAGCTTCCTCTGTCCCCAGAACAATGGGCTCTGCACAGATCCTGTCAGCGCAGGGACTGTGCGTCAGGCTTTTTCACCACCGCATAGTTTTCTGCAGTGTGGCCGGGCCACACTGCTGCTGTTCCTAGGCACTTAGGCCGTGGCTAGTGTCCTCTTACCAGCAGGGCTGTGGGGGAAGTCGTTGCTGATGCCACTTTGTCCACACAAGCCTGCTTCTCAAAGGGAGCATCCTAGACAGGAGGTCAGTGGACAGTGGACTCTTTAATGCCGGAGTCCAGCCACACTGCATCGTACTAGGCTGGCAGGCTGGTCTAGACCACGCCCCAGGGAGCAGTTCCTGACCCCCTACCCCCGAGGCTGCTTCTGTGAGTTACTTCTCTTGCTCCTGTGATCGAACAGAAGATGAGAGGCAGCTTACAGGAAGAAGGGTTTATTTTGGCTCATAGCTCAAAGGTACAGTCCATGAATGCAGAGTGACAGTGACCGCAGGAGCATGAGGTCAAATTGTCGCCGCAGGCAGGGAGCAGAGTCAGGTGAATGTGGCTGCTCCACACATTTTTGTGTGTGTGTATGAATACATGTGTACATGTATGTGAACGCTTGTATGTGCTGGTGTGTATAGACGTGTATGCGTGCTGGGGTACATACACATGTGTATGTGTGGGGGGGGAGAGAGAGAAAGACACAGAGGGGGGGAGAGAGAGAGAAAAAGAAGAGAGAGAGAGAGAGAGAGAGAGAGAGAGAGAGAGAGAGAGAGAGAGAGAGAGATGAGATGAGATCAGAGGTTAACATTAGGTGCCTTTTTCAATCTTTCTCCATTTTTTTTTCTTCTGAATCTGGAACTTCAGCTGGACTGGATCATAGGTGCGGACTGCCCTGCTCAGCTCCTTTCTTTTATCTTTTTTTTTTCTTTCAAATTATAGGTTCTGGGGATCTGAACTCAGGTCCTTGGGCTCGTGCTTGCCCTCCCCTCCTCTTACCATTTTGTAAGAGCTTAGGCCATGGGACCGTGCTGTCAACATTCAGAGTGCGTCTTCACTTCCTAGTTGCTCTTCCTTGGAGACCTGTCTCCTAGGTGATCCCCAAACATCCGGCTGACAATAAAAATGAGCCATCACACTGGCCTTCCCCAACCTCCCGGCCTCTCTCACCTTGTTCGCTTCCAATTGCTAGAGACGGCTCTTCCTCTGTGGCCTTGGCAAGCAGGGCAAGGTAGAAATCAGTTCTCCTTCCTCTCTCAGGGGACACTGCCTCAAGTACCCATAGAATCTGGGTCTACAGGTGCAAAGGATGGTTAAGGAGTGCTTTGATGTCGCGTTTCTGGAGCCAGGCCCCCAGTTCACATCCAGCCTCTGCCGTTGGCAGGCTGTGTGACTCTGGGCAAATTACTCAACGTCTCTGAGACTTGGTGGGGTCCTGAGAAGAGCTAAGCTAGGAGGGGGATCTGGCTCAGCTGGCTGCTATGCAATGTAGATGACAGAGCACACACTGCCTGGATCCTTATGGGATGCTTCGGCTTCTCAAGTGGTCACCTGCTCTGTGGTACAGTGGCCAAGAGGGCAGTGGGGGAGGGGGAGGGAGTGTCGTGAGGCCTGCTTGCCTTATAGAATCCCTACCAGGAAGGGAACCTGGGGATCTGTGAGTCATGGGGCTGTGTCTAGGCTGTCTGGCCCCCACCCTCACCTCCATCAGAGCTTTCCTCAGGATCTTATGTGGGGGGCTGCTCTGTCCCTGTGGGGAGGGTGGTTGGACCTGGCTGGTACAAGAGATTTCCAGGGCTGGGGCCCAGTCCACAGTTCAGGCTTGATGAGGAACAGATGTGTGAGCACCCAGGTCCTCCTGCCCTCCTCCCCGCCCTCCTCCCCGCCCTCCTCCCCGCTCTCCCCTCGCTCTCCCCCATCACCCTCTTCCACTGTCCTCTCTGCCCAGGGCACAGATTGCTTCCAGATGGGCTGGCCTCTGAGGTCAGGGTCTCCTCAGGGGCAGGGAGAACTGAGGGCCCCTCACTGGTCCCTCGGGGCCTTAGTGGATCCCTGAAACAGCATACGGGGACTTGACTTAGAGACTCGGTTTCCCCAACCGAGAAAGCATTCTCCATCACGCTGGGCTGCACAGTGATGTGTCTTGGAAGCAGGAGGGAATAGCCCCGCCCCCACCCCACCCCGCCCAGTTACAGCCTCTCTGGAACCAGCTTCCTCTGTTCCCTTTTTCTATTTGTTTTCTGAGGGTGTACTCCCCAGCCATAGCATTAAACCCCAGTGTTACAAAGTGACACTGAGAAAAGCAAGCATCCCTGACTCAGGCCTCCACATGCCAGCAGCACTGCTCCTTTGGGCCACTCTGGGGCCAGGTTCCCTGTAAATCTTCCCAGGTGTGTTTTATAGACAAATAAGGAGAGGCACAGATGGTGAGCTTTGGTTTGTACCCATGGGCCTGTGCTGTCCTTTGCTGTCCCGACAGAAATCTTCAGAGGCGTGTCCCTCTATCCCTCTGGGACACAGCCACATTCTTTCTGATTGCCAACGAAGATGGTTTCAAAACACACAGAGTTCAGCATGGGCAGGTCAACCAGAGTGGGCTCCCTCCAGCAGTGCACAGGCCCTGCAGATGCGCATGGCTGACGGCCACTAGCAGTAGTCTCCCACAGTACTGGTGAGGCAGCATGCTCCCTGGCAGTCTGCAGGTGAGGGGCACAGGTGGCTTCCAATGTTTTTTCTTTAAGTCAAAGTTGCAATAAATACCATCTTGTACATTTGTGGGAAAGTAGACAGTACTCTTCCTCCCGCTCTCTTTGGTAGGTAGTCCAAAATGGCCCTGAACTCCCAGTAATCCTGGATCAGGCTCCAGAGTGTGAGGGTCACAGGTATGTGACGCTGGTCATGTCAGGAGGACAGTTTTTCTTTTCTTTTATGTGTATGCTACCAGCAAATGTGCAGAGGCTGGAGGTCAGCCTTGGGTACTGGTCCTCATAGTCCACTTTTTTTTTTTGAAACAGGGTCTCTCACTGCTACTGTGTAGCCTAGCCTGAAGGCTTTCTGGCATACTTCTGTCTCTGCCTCCCATCTTGCCATAGGAGTTTGAGGATTACAGACATGCTGCTGTGTCTACCTGGGTATGCTCTGGGGATCCCGGCTTCATCTTCCCTTTACCAGCTGGGCCATCTCTCAACACCTATGGAGAATCATTCTCCAGAAGTAAAATTGCATTTTATATTCATATTAAAGCACAAAAGAGCCCGTGAGACAGCTCAGCAAGTAAAGGCACTTGCTACCAAGCCTGAGGACCTGAGTTAAATCCTTGGAACTCACACAGTAGAAGGAAAAAAAACTGACTCCTACAGCTTGTTCTCCGATCTCCACACATTCGTGTCAATGGCAACACACACATACACACTTCACACACTCACTCATGCCCACACTCATGATTATGCACACTCGTGCACAAACACGCTCATTCACAAACAACACACTGTTACAAACAATCATGTACACACTCATGCACACACTCATGAATATATGTACTCACACTCATGCACAAGCACACTCATGATTACACACAATCATGCACACACACAAATTAAGAACAAGAAATGAGAAATTAAGAAAAGATAACTCAAGGAAAGAAGAAAAGCTCCCTGCCACCTCACCTCATGCACAGGAGAACCTTGGAGAAAAGAGCCAAGACCTAAGTGGAAAAGCCTGAAGTCACAAATTTCTGGACGTAAAAAAAGAGAAAAATTACTGTGACTTTTGGTCAAGCCAAGAAGTTTTAGATAAGGCACAAAAACTACAAGATGAAAACTGGAAACTTTTGAGCTGGGCGGTGGTGGCACACACCTGTAATCCCAGCACTTGTGGAGGCAGAGACAAACCGATCTCTGTGAGTTCGAGGCCAGCCTGGTCTACAAAAGCGAGTCCAGGATAGCTAAGGCTACACAGAGAAACCCTGTCTTGAAAAACCAAACCCTCCCCCCCAAAAAAACAAAAACAAAACCCAAAACCAAACCAAGCAAACAAACAAACAAATCAAAACCTGGACACTTTTGACTTAAAATGTAAAGGTTTGGAGCCTACGCTGGTGGCACACACACCTATCATCTCAACATTCAAGAGGTGGAGGCAGGGGGATTAGGAGTTCCAGGTCACCCTTGGCTATGTAGGAAGTTTGAGGCCAGCCTGGGAAACAAGAGACCTTGTGTCAAACTAACAAACAACCCCATCCCAAACCAAAACAGCAAACTATAAAAGCTCTATTCTAATAGCATTAACCCTGCTGAGAAAATGAAGAGATAAACCGTAGATTAGAAATTGCAGGCCAAGCCAGCATTGGTAAAAGGTTTGCATCTAGAAGACACCTCTTGGCTGTCCACTTAAACGTCTCTGTTTCTAGACTCGATCTCTGTCTAAGCTGAAAAAGAAAGGAGAGAAAACCCTCACAAATCAGTAAGAAGAAAGCAAAAAAAAAAAAAAATGGACAAAATATTTTAAGATACTATATATTTATTTATACTATATTTATTTAAATGTTTATTTGTTTTTATTCATGTATTAACTTATCACCTGTATGTTGGTGCACCATGTGCGGGGCTAGTGTCTGTGGGGGCCGGCAAAGGGGGCGGGTTTCCCCTGGAATTAGTTACCACCACGTGGGTGCTGGGAACTGAACCTGGTTCTCTGCACGAGCAGCAAGTGCTCTTAACCACTGAGCCGTCCCTCCAGCCCCAGGAGTACTGTATTCATAAGACATTTTTAACGTTGTGACAAGTCCCCTGAGACTAAAGGCAAGCTCCCGTAAAAACCAAACCAACAAACCAAAACAAGTGGCGTACTGCCAAGAGCACAGGATGAACACCCCCATGCCAAATGGGAAGTGATAGGAGAGAATGGGGAGGGAGTGGCCTCGAGCAAGGTGGACACCCACAAAGTAAGCACTGAACCTTGCAGCATCATGTTCCACATCAGGACCACATGCACACTGGTGGGATGTGCGCTCCAAAGCGCTCAGGCAGACCTGCTCTGGGGCCTCGCCCATTGCAGCCTACAGAGCTTCTATCTTGCACTGGTACATGGTGCTACCTTTTGCTCAGCAGACACCTCACGCTCTTGTCATCTTCAGCTCCCTGTGATCTCCATCACACCTTAGGTTTCAGCCCCTCAGCTTTATATGTCACCCTTTCAGGGGCCACCTGTAGGGACACTGACCCTGGCACACGTCATCTGATCTCCCAAGGACTTCCATCTGAATCTAGGTGGGAACTGTGACCCTATAACTGTGACCCTGACCCTTTTCATACTCTTCCTGCACAAGTGTCACTTGACCAACACCAAGTTCTGACACCAGGGTCAGGGGTCAGCTTGGATCATAGAGCATTGGCCTCCAAGTGCTTGGGCACCGAACACAGCCCAGTCTTAGAGAGATGCCTTCCCCAGGTAACGCTGTGTGAGCAGGTGTCCTGCAGGTGCTCTGCTGGCAAGGGAGCATGTGTCAGGTGACTTCATTCTTTTTTTTTTTCAAGACAGGGTCTCCCTGTGTAGCCTTGGTTGTCCTGGACTCACTTTTGTAGACCAGGCTGGCCTCGAACTCACAGCGATCCACCTGCCTCTGCCTCACGAGTGCTGGGCTTAAAGGTGTGCGCCACCACGCCTGGCGACTCTTTTATGCTCTTTAAATTGAGTCCCTGCCTCCATTCCTATGGGCATCCTGGCCTTCTCACGACCCACTGGAATTGCCCAGTGAGTTTTATGAAGAATGCCCTAGACTTTCTCTAGCCTGTTTATTTAACGATTTCCTAATTCCTCCCACAAACCAAAGACTCGAGAACCACATGCTCAGCTTAGTCACAGCAATGGCCCTGATACCAACCTTTTTGTTTGTGTTGTTTGGTTTTTTTTTCCCAGACAGGGTTTCTCTGTGTAGGCTTTGCCATCCTGGACTCACCTTGTAGACCAGGCTGGCCTTGAACTCACGGCAATCCGCTTGCCTCCACCTCCAAGAGTACTGGGGTTATAGGCGTGCGCCACCACGCCGGGTAGCCTGATACCAACTTTTTGTGTTAGTTACTTTCCCTGCCACTGTGACAAAATACCTGCAGAAGTGTAAGGGGTCCCCAGACCTCCGCACAACTGATGCCGTGATGGAAAGACCATGCAGGCCACACAACGGCAGGCAAATAGCTCCCCTACTAGAATGAAAACAGCCCTAATCCATCAAAGTCCATGCTTCTGGGAAGCCTCTACATGTGCTAACTTGGCGCTTTCTTCTTCTTCTTCTTCTTTTTCTTCTTCTTCTTCTTCTTCTTCTTCTTCTTCTTTTTCTTTTTCTTCTTCTTCTTCTTCTTCTTCTTCTTCTTCTTCTTCTTCTTCTTCTTCTTCTTCTTCTTCTGTAGCTCTGCTCCTGCCTAACTGTCCTTGTTAACTGAAGCATGTTAGCCCAGAACATGGGTTTTATACTTAAAAGTTTACTCTGAGAAAGGCTCAGTGCTACACTGGGATCCTGACCATCCACCGTAGTCATCTGGCAGCTAATAAAGACTTTTTTATTGGTCTAAACCCAAGTCTGAGTAGTCTTGTCTGGTGGATACTCACAACAGCAACAACCGGAAGGAGGAAGTCACTTTGCTCAAGGCTTTGGAGATTTTCATGCATTGAGGTGGGAAAAGCAGAGAAGCTCAACTCATTGTAACCACAGTGGAAGAAGCAGGGAAGGGGAGGGAGAGAGAGGGACAGAGAGACAAACACACACACACACACACACACATACACACACACACACACACACACACACAGAGAGAGAGAGAGAGAGAGAGAGAGAGAGAGAGAGAGAGAGAGAGAGAGAGCGAGCCTGCCCTTCTTTTGTTCCATCTGGCCCCAGGCTCTGGAGTGATGCCGCCCACACTGAGGGTGGTGCTCTGCCTTGGCTTATCATCTCTGGAAATGCCCTCATGGGCACGAGATAATGTGCTATGTTCACTTCCCAGGCCGTTCTTAAGTCACGGTTCACCATCGCAGGCACTAATAGATGCCGGTAATGAATAAGCGCAGGAGAAGAGAATACAAAATCAGTCAGCAGAGAAATGCGAATTAAGATCACGGTATTGGAATGGCTATAATTAAAAATAAGTATATTTTGAACATTTTAAACTACATTTTATTTATTTACTCTGTGTGTGTTTGTGTGTGTGTACGTGTGCGCACACGCACCATGAGACACTGTGAAGTCCAGAAGACAGCTTGTGGGAGTGAACTCTCCTCTTCCATCATAGAGGTCCAGGCGCATGCTCAGTGCTGCTGAGAGCCCATGAAGAACGGTTACAACTGACTTCAGAGAGATGTGTGGCCCAGCAGGGGCTCAATTTGCTCCTCTGTAAAATGGCTCTTCCTGTGTTGGGCTGTTTGAGAAGGAGACTGCAAAGCACAGAGGTGGTGTTCAGAGAACCGGTGATCTGGCAGCTCCACAGCCTCCCTCCCTCTGTCCCGCCTCCCTTTCTCCATCCCTCCCAGTTTCCTTTCTCCCCTGGTCTTTTTCTTCACACTGACTGCGAGTTACTGTTGGTGAACATGCTTGAAGCAGTGATGTGAGCTAATGCAAGCACTGAAGTACATAAATGCAGGTTTATTGGAAGCAGCTCTTGGCTGCCATGCAGGGAATGGGAGGGGAGCATGTACAGAGAGAGGAGAGACGCAGAATGAAGAGAGTGGAGCCAAAATGACTGCATTATATGGTGAAAGGGGAGGGGACGTCCCTGCCCCTGGGCTGGAAAGTTCAGGGTAGAGGGTAGAATATTCCAGCCATGCCCTGCAGCGGGTAGAGCCTGAGGGATGCTGGGATTCAGGCCAGCAGGGGCTACATAGAAAAGATTCTGACTGAACAACACAAAACAAAAAGAGGCTCTGCTGTGACATTCTCAAATGGGCCCATCATACACTTATCCGCCCCAGCACATCTTCCTTCATCTTGCTGGTCTCCTCTTCTTCCCTGTCGCATATGCTCCACTATCCTCCCTGCCCTCTCTTTAGACTTCTTCCCCCCTCACATGGTTCTGTTTCATGTCCATCCATTAACCAGATTCCTCATGTGCAAGAGAACACGGTGTTTGTCCTCACTGTTCAGTTCTTGTCAACTTGTCACAAACTAGAAGCACCTCAGAAGAGGAGCCTCCATTGAGGAATTACCACCATCAGATTAGCCTGTGGGGAGAAGATCTTGATCCATGATTGACGTGCGAGGGCCCAGTCCACTGTGGGAGGTGCCATCCTGAGGCAGGCGGGCCTGTGGTGTATTAAAAAAAAAAAGCCTGAGCAGACCAGAAGAAGGAAGCCAGGAAACAGTGTTCCTGTGGTCTCTGTTTCAGTTCCTGCCTCGACTTCCCTTAACGGTTGATTGTGACATAGGGTAGGCTGCTGGTGGAGAAAAGCGTGAAGATGGGCAAGGCTCTCAGGAGTCTGGCCTCCCTCCCAAGCCAATTCAGCCTCCCAGCTTCCCAGACCCTGCTGCCCCCTGGTGACCTAGACAGGTATAGGACAAATCAAGGATAGAAGAGTGAGCCAGTGGAGTCAGCCATTGGAGAAAAGAATGGTGGACCAGGTAAGGCTCCTTGAAGGAGGAAGTGTCTATGCTGAACAAGACGCATGACGTCACCCAGGAGTGGGTGAAAGAATGAAAGGTCGGGTGGAGTGATGACAGAATAAGCTACCTACCTGACGGAGCCCCGATAGATGCCCCGTGTTCACACCACATTGAATTGCTTCTACCACTGTCCTGGCAAGGCCAACAGTGCTTCCTCAGGACCAAGCTGTTAGCCAGGCACAGTGCTGGACACATGCCCTGTGACTTTGCTGGCACACTCCTGCTGTTTCCACTTCAGGGAGGACAGAGGAACTCGGGGAGTGGAGGCACAGCCTTGCAGATCTGGGCATCTGGGCAGTGTCTCAGCGGTACTACATCCAGAGCCTTCTCGGAGATGGAGGAGCAGACACAGCCTGTGTGGACATGGGCAGGCTTACTAGGAAGCAGCGGGTGGCGCAGCCTTCAAGGCTGGACCCCGACTCTTTGACAGGCAGCTGGAACTGCACACTGGTGGTAGGGGATGGGGGTGGGGGTGGGAAGGTGGGGTCCCTTCCTAAGTTCTATACATCCTCTGAAAGATGAATCTTTTTGGAATTCATGCCAAAGCCTTAAGAGTCCTTTTAAGGGGCTGGAGAGATGGCTCAGTGGTTAAGAGCACTGCCTGCTCTTCCAAAGGACCTGGGTTCAATTCCCAGGACCCACATGGCAGCTCACAACTGTCTGTAACTCCAAGATCTGACACTCCCACACGAACGGACATAAATTAAAATTAAATAAAATATTTTAAAAAAGAGTCCTTTTAAGGGCATCTTAAGACCAGTTTTCACAATATTTTTTTTGACCTGCTGTTAGAGTCAAAAGGCATAAAAGTGACAAGTCAGACCCCTTTCTGCCTCTGTCCAGCCCCAGCTTTTGCCTGGCTCCCCAGAGGCACCGGGGCACTGGGCTCTAATGCCTTCTTTCACACAGGCTTGGCACACACCCACCCTGTACACGACCGACGGGCTTTCCTTTCTTCTCCACAGCTTACCCATCACTCTGTGATGTGGCTGGCTTTTTCTCTCTTGACAGTACATCACTTAGCTGCATCATGCATCACAAGGCCCTTTGCAATGCCCACTATGCCATGTGCTGTCCACTGAGAGCGTCCTACACAGCCCTCTCCTCTAGTTCTGGATATTTCTGGATGTCTTCTGTGCGATCACATATGGGCGTAGAGGGAGCAGCTGTGGACCCAGGAACCCTTGATGGTTCACTCGTGGGCCAGTTGAAGCGAAAGGGAAACCAAGGCACCACCAGGGGCCAGAGGCGTGTGAGTGGCCATTTTTGTGGGCCGTGTCGGACGCCTTCTCCAGCATCTGAGCTGAGTCTCACGCCTTTGGAGACCTGTGTAGTCACCACTGTTCCTCTAAGAAAATGGTCTCTGAATGGTGGGCCATGATTTGGATTTCCTGTAGGAGGTCCTGTTCTGCTCGCCTCTGCTGTGTGAGGCAAGCTTCATTGTACAGGAACAAAACAAGTGACAGAAAGAGCCATGGAGCTTGAGCCATGGATGCCCCCATGAGGCCCTGGTCAGTGTATATGTGGCTGGGGTAGAGTTTCCCCCCTGCTATGTTCCAACTCTACTATTTATTTCTAAGCCTTGAATTCCCTATTTGAAATGTAATATAATAATAATAATAATAATAATAATAATAATAATAATAATTATTATTATTATTATTATTATTATTATTATTATTATTATTATTATTCACTAAAGAGTGTCCTGGGGAGGATGAATGGCTGCCCTAGCTTCTTGCTCCAATAGCATGTTTAGTAAATGTTTGTTGAATGAATAAAGACTGTGTAATGAACAGACCATCATAGGCACATACGTATCTAAATCCTTCCTCACATATTACTTTGTTGAAACCTCACACAGACACCATGGACTCTTGGTATCTACACTTCGGTGTCTATTACCTTTTACAGATGAAGAGACTGAGGCACATGGAGTGTGGGCTCTCGCCTGTGGCCTATAGCTGGGCAGGGTGGAGATGGCATTTGTGGCTTTGTTCTTACACCTCTCAGTTCTGCCCTAGGAGACTGATGTCAAGATCAGCTCAATGCAGCCGTGGACTCGGTCAAACAACTCTTCCCCCATCCCAGGAGTTGCTGTTTTCTCATGCTCATGGGTCCTGAGGGGCAGCAGCCCAGGCAGGGCAGGAGAGCAGCCTTCACTGGGAAGACTCCGAGCCGGGGGGGGGGGGGGGGCGCTAGGGGAACCCCTGCCCAAATGGCTTTTCCCACTGTCGGCCCCCCTGTGTGTCTGTTCCGCCTCAAGGAGGAAGGCAGGTGGAAACCCAGGCCTGTGGGGTGGACTGAGTGATGGAGGCCCCGGACAGGAGCAACAGCCTCAGGGTTGGGGCTATGGTCCAGGATCTGGCAGCTTCTGTGGCTGAAGCTGGGATGGAAACCGATCCTTGGGGTCTTTGTAAACAGTGATTCTACATATCCCCCCCCTTACGCCTCTGCAGGCTCTCTAGGCCTGAAGAGATCTTTGACCAGTGGGCCGTGGAAGGATGCTTTGACCTTCCTCTCAGAATGTCTCCATCGCAAAAGACCTTTCACACCATTGATGTTGACTGAGAACACAGGGGTTGGACGTCCAGGTCTTTACCGCTGTATTTTGCAGCATGAGGCACAGAGTAGGCACCTTACACATTTTTGTTTTCCTGAGGGGATGGTTGTTAATCACCTAGATGAGTTTGTTTCTTCTATGAGTTGGCTGACAGGGGTGTGTGTACAAGGTGATAAAGGTTGGAACATGTAGGCACGTAAGAGGGATCAGGTGAGTTACTATGGTCTCTATTGAAGGGATGAATTAAAAGAGCTGAAAAACAGTGATAAGGCTCTTAGCACCTCTACCATACACTAGGTGCCAAGCTAATTCGGGACACCATCACCACCACCACTATTATTTTTGAATGCACATTTCCAAGTCAGAAGGGTCCCACAGGATGAATGAATGAAATTTTCTTAAAACTCGTTGGGATGTCCACTGTGGCCAGGGAGGTCGGTCCTGACGGCTTTCCTGGAATGCTGGGCCGTCTTCCGAGTCAGCTTTCTGGTCTGCGCTTGGAGCGGCCCCGGGGGCCTGGGTCTGGAGTCTAGACATTACGTGTTGCAGTGAAGGCCATCCCACTGAAGTCAATGGTGAGTTGAGTGGGAGGCAGCCTCTCCCCATCTGCCAAGTCCAAGAATGGACAATGACCAGCCTAGCGGTTCCTGATTGAGTGACACCCTCTAGTGGCTCTCTATGGGAATAACAGGCAGCCCATGGTGAAGGGTCTGGTGGAGGTGGGAAGAGGGTGGGTGAATCAGACAGCCTGGTACAGGCCAGCAGGAATGGGGCAGGAGGGGCAAAAGTGCCACCCTCTGCCACTAGAACGTCACTGAGGGGGCCAAACAATCTCACTGGCCCCCAGGACTCCAGCCAGACGTAGAGCATTTCTGAACCTTCCCACGTTTGCCTGCAAGAGGCATTCAGACGATGGATGCATCTGACGGCAAGGAGCTTCCCTTACCTGGAAAGGTGGAAGAGATGGACCACAAAAGTCCAGGAGCTGCCAGGAGGGTACCTGCAGCCCTCAGTTACAGTGGAGGTTCCAGAGGAATCCTACAAAATACGTAAAAACCATCCAGAGCTCTAAGTTAGGGAGAAGGTCTCAGGTGCCCCACCTCACAGGGGAAAGTGTGGGGCTACAGAGCTTCAGGCCTGAGACCTTCCACACTTGCCCTGTAACAGCTATGGGATTTAGAGCCTCCAGTGTGAATCCCAGCAAAAGACTCCAGACGGAACATGTCTGTTTTCTCCATCCGTCCACAGACTTAGAGCTTTGAGCTGTGTGGACTGTTGATCCAGACCCTGGAACCCTGGGCACCCTTCCGAGCCAAGCTCTCTTGTCTCTTTCTTTTTCAGCTTGTTCTGGCGTGGGACCCTGAAATCTGAAACTCTGAAGCCCCCCTTAAAGTCCAGCACGTGACTGCACTGTCCAGCTGTAGGCAGCGGAAGGAGCCCAGCCTTGTCTCCTCTTCATTCATCAAAAGCAGTAACGGAAGCCCAGAAAGGGCGTATGGCTTGGCCCTGATCAGTTAGCTGCTCACAGGCTGGGCTGACGCCAGGTCACCAGTAGCCCAGGTTATTCCCGTGAGTCAGTGGGATTGTGCTCTTTCCAGTGGCTCCTGAATTCCTGAAGGAGCCACCACGAACACAAGTGGGGGCCTGGGCTGTGTCTAATCCAGGAGTCTGGGGCTTCTGGGATATGTCATCTTTGGCCTGTGGCTGAAGCTCTGGCAAGCACAAATATTCTCTCTCTCTCTCTCTCTCTCTCTCTCTCTCTCTCTCTGTGTGTGTGTGTGTGTGTGTGTGTGTGTGTGTGTGTGTGTGCGTGCCTGTTGTGTGCAGTGTGTAGAGGCCAGAGACTACCCTCAGGTGTTGGTCCTCAGGTGCTGGCTACCTGTTTGTTTGTTTTTTTTCTTTGTTTGTTTGTTTTGTTTTGTTAGACAAAGTTTCTTAATGGCCTGGAGCTTGCCTCTTGGGGCAGGCTGACTGGCCAGCAAGCCCCAGGCACCTGCGTGTCTCTGCCTCCCCATGCTGTGACACCACAAGGGCATGCTACTATGCCTGGCTTTTTCACGTGGGTGCTGGGGATCCAATTCGGGTCCTTGCAAGCATAGGAGCCTGAGAGACCCCTTCTTACAAGGAGCTGGGAAGCACTCCAGTGGAAACTCTGTCCCCACTCAGTCCCCATAAACCATGGCCCCTCTCAGCTCTGGTGGAAGCTGCCACCACAGCTCCCGCCCCCAGGAAGTTCAGATTCTGCTTCTGTGAACCTCTGGGTATGGCGCAGTTTCTAACACTGTCGGATGCCCAAGAAATCCTCATGAGTTTCTTTCTTTCTTTTTTAATCTTTCTTTAAAAAGTGGCTTGGCATCTTAAAACAACAAGAAAACATTTAAGGGGTGTGAACTTCTGCGGAGGAGAAGGGGAGCCTCTGGCCCGGCAAGCAGGGGGTCCAGCTGTTCACAGTGGGACGCCAGAAAGGAACACAGCTACAGGGTCAGGAGTGGTGCTGGGGATCCCCACCTGCTAAGTGTAGGGTGAGTGTGACGGTCACTGCCTGACAGGGTGCCAATACAGTGCGTGGAGCTTCTCCCTTGGCTTTACCCCACCCTTTCCCAACTACCTTTGGGCCCTAATGCCCAGACTCCTCCCAGCAACAACGGCAGTTCCCACACCAAGCGGCCAATGGCCAGGCTAAGGACGGGCTTGCCAATTAATTTGGTCTCCCTCAGGGCTCCTCCTAGTATCCTTCCTGTCTGGGGTTGGGGGTTTCACAGTGAAAGAACACACGCGGGAGGCCGTCCAAACTGCTGACCTAGCAGCTTTCTCTACCGTCTCCCCAAACACCCTCAGACATCTTCATAGATGTGCTGTGCTGACTGAAGGCAGAGGACGTGTCCCCAAGTTTCCTTAGACATCAGTCCCGCCAGGGGTGCATGTGATGGACAGCAGGCAGCAGGGGGGTGAATGGAGTGGGTGGGGCCATCTCTGAGTTCCATTTGGCTTCAATAGCCTCTGGGACTATTGAGTAACAGGCCCCACCTGATCCTGCGCACAGGTCCCCGAAGGCTTTGGGAGGGTGGGTAGTTGGGGAAAGGTCATGGGCACTATGAAAGGGAGATGGAGCAGGGGTGAGGAGGGGAGAGACGGGGCTGAGGGTGTGTGGCAGTCATTTCCAAGGAGATGTACTTGGGGGCTTGGGACCACTTCTAGCTAAAAAGCCCCTTGTGGCTTCCATCCCATCATCCTGGACAAGTGGTGCAGGCTGGGCCTTGGGAGGTTCTGGAACCCGTCCCCCTGGCCTCGTTACAGAGGCACTGGCTGAGTGCTGCAGAACCGGCCTTGAAGGCGGGGTCCCGGTTGAAGGTTCACAACCCAGGTTCCAGCGTCTTCCTGGCTAGGGCTGGGCTTCCAGGACCTGCCGTTTCGTACCTGAACCTATTCCTTCTGCAAAGGAAGACTCAGGACAGGGTCACAGAAAGATCTAGAAGAAGAAGAAGAAAAAGAAAAAAAAGGTTCGCTTCGAGGTGCAGGGAGCCACATGGAGGACAGAGGCTCAGCCTCTCTCTTATGTCTGTCCATGTGTGTGGGTTGGACAGTGAAGAACAGAAAGTAAAACAGGAGGGAGTGAAGAAAAAGGTACATGGGGAGAAGGAAAGGTCCAAAGAAGGAGAAACAAGGAAATGATGAGGGGAGAGAGGAAAATGGAGACGGATAAAGTATATCGGAGAGACAGGAAAGTTACCAGACAGGAAGAGAAGCAGGGCAAGGGAGAACGGGGAGGCCACAGTGGGAGTGCAGCAAGCCAAAGGCTTCAGTCACTGTGAGGCAGGCGGGTGCAGCCTGCGCTCAGACTTCCTGTCCTTGCGTTGTTGGCGTTGGCGCCGGTCCTTCCGGCTCTTCTGCCTGGGGTTTCTCTCTGCAAGAGAACACAGGTCCAGGGAGGTCCTGAGAGATGAGGGACACCCCGCCCCACCCCCGCAAGCAGTCTCAGCAGGCCCCAGAGCTGGAGCCCTGGACTCAAAGTCACCCTGTTTTAAATTTGGAGCTGCAGGTGAAATGTTCCAGACAGAATCCTGCTTGGTGATCCCTCGGGGGACCGGAGGGACAGCAACTTGAGGAGGGAGGGCCTGATGTAAAGGTGGGGCTGGGCCCCTAAGCACTGAAGGACCAGCACCTGTCAGGACTCAGGACGGCCTCATGGGGGTGGTCTCCCCATACCCGTCCCCCCCCCGCCATGTTCTACCCCACTGTTAATAAGGCTTTCTGCTGGAGACCGAGCCTCTGTGCTGCCCTGTTCCACCCCCCAACTTCTCCTGGCCAGGCTGTAAGTTCACTAGCAGGGCCCTCAAGTTAACTGCTGCTCGGTATGGGCCAGACCACCCACCGAGGCTGGAGAGTAAACCTACTCAGTGGGAACAAAAACTACAATTTCTATCCCATTTGACAGGCAGGGAGAGAGGTTGGCCACAACGGCTCCAACAGTGCGGAGGGCTGGCTGCAAATCCCAGGCCCCTGTCTCCGCTAGACCCCGGTGTGTCCCACCAACCCTGAAAGAACATGGCGCATGTCCAGTGTGAACACCTGCTAAGTCTCTTTTCTTAGATGAGGTGACCGAAGGCTGGCCAGACGACGAACTTGCTCAGTGGCCTGAAGTTCATCTGGGCTGAGGCTGCCTGGATGCCCAGCAGCCAGATGGCAGAGGGTGTGGAAAGAGTCCTAGCATGCTGTCTTTAGGAGGGTTGAATGTCCCTCGGCAGGGTCCTCTGTTGGCGTCCCTCAGTGGCTCTTCTTTGCTCACTGTCATTAGCCCTGTCTGTGCTTCCCTGTAGCAGTTCACACTGCGCACACGCCTTTGAAGGGATCGGCCTGCTCCCTGGGGACCTCTTTCCCCAGCCGCTACCTGTCATTCTTGACTGACAGGAGGAAAGACTGAGGTGTGTCTGGGAGCCAGGCCGACCCTCTATTTCCAGTTTATAATGTGCCTCCTCACCCAAGCTGTTTCCATATGCTCCGCCTCAAGGCAGTCTCCAGGGGGAGCTGTGTGTTCTTGGAAGGGCTGACACTATTCGGGGCACTGCTTTCCAAGGATACACAGCAGAGAGGGGGAGACCTGAGGACCCTGGCACAGAGCAGGATGAGAACTTTCTCTCCCAAGGAGCCAAGGCCTCAGCATCTCCCTCTGCAGGACGGACTCAGTGTCACCCAGTAGACTAGACTGCCCACTTCTGGGACTCGCCACCAAATCCTTGGAGGCACTGTGCAGGCCACAGGTGAGGACAGAGTCCGGGGACATATGAGAGCACTGGCAGAGAGGTCCTTGTCAGCTTTGAGGGCTGGGCTTGGGAGAGATGAGTGACTTGTGTCCCCAATCTCCGCACACCTCTATTCAGACACGACCATGCTTTCACTCGCCCGTGCATCCCCCCCCTCCCCGTTTACCCAAGAAATCTCTCACTCACCCACAAGTCCCCCACTCTTCTCGCCATGCACTCACAAAACTATCTACCTTTCATCAACCTATCAACCCACCCCTGCACCCTCCAACCCATGCACCCACACACCCATCCACTTACCCACCCACCCGACCTCTCACCTATCCGCCCATGTGCCCACCCACTCATAGCACTGCCTACCTAGCCACTCACACCCCGACTCACCCACCTTTCCTCCCTCCAACCATGCGTCTCCCCATCCCACGGAGTTAACATCTGGGTTCTGTTCCAGCCTTGCCCTCTTCGGACACCAGAGGGCTCACCACACACAACTGCGGAAGACAAAGGGCTTTCCCCCAGAGGTGTCAGTGCTATGACACGATGTGACAGAAGATGGCTCTTGAGCGGGAGCTCAGAAAAGATCTCCGTGGAAAAGGCGCCTAGGCCAACGCCTATAGGAGGAGGCTCTGCAGGCCTGTGGGAACCCACACTAGGCACATGCCACTCGCAGCAGTCACCTCAGAGTGTCTGCACCACAGTCCTAGCACAGCCACCTGCGAAAGGGCTTTCTTTGAGTTCTGGATGTCTAGTCTCATCAAGGCTCTACTCTTTGTCCCAACTGCCCACTCTGTACGTGTGGGTAATGGCGGGGGGGGGGGGGGGGGAGGCCCTGGATTCAAATTCTTCCTCCACCATGTTGCAGCTGTGTGTCCTGTGTATCCTAGCTCCGGTGTCCTGTGTGTCCTGTTGACTACAACTTAGATTCTTCTTCGCCTACTGGTTAATGTTTGGCTGCTAGGATCACCTACTCATGGCTGAGGCATGTGCCTCAACTTCTGTGGGCCTCCATCTCCTGAAATGGGATAATATCTACATTTACATCAGTCACTACAGAGAACTCAACACATCATGCTTAACATTGCTTTTTTTGTGCTGACTTCATGACCCATGCATCTGGCCTCTCTTTTGCAGTTCTTGGTGGTCTCTGTTGGAAATCTGTGGTCTTACATGCCACAGTGGAGGGGTCCCTGCGGCATTTAGTGGGGTTATGCCTATACCAGCAGAGCTCCCCCACCCCCACATTCTACCGTTACAGAGGTGACAGCATCGATTCCTCAGAGATCTCTTTGTGCATGTGTGCCTAGGGTTTTAGAGTGTTTCATTCTAGTCTCTATGGCAACCTTGGCTCTCTGCATTCCTGGGTGCCTGTCTCCAACTGATCTCTGTATGTTGGGTCAAGCATCCCTTCTTGGCATCACTTGTCTTTTGTATTCCAGTATAGGCGCTGCGCTGTACTGTACCCACACTTCCCAGGCACGAGAAGCAGCAGACCATTCCAAAATCCTTATGACATGGGGATCTGGATACTGTAGACCCGTCTTCCTACTATGTCTGGGACCCTTCTCGGGAAATACCCAACAGGGTGATGCTTAACTCCCAGGAAGGGCTAGCGGGCAAGGCCTTCCCGGTGGCCTTGCAGATGCAATCTGTGTGTGTGTGTGGGGGGGGGAGTCTCCATCCCTGGACACCAGAAGTTACCCCTAGGCCTTTCCCAGTGTGACCCTGTAGGCCTGGTGCTCACCTCCTGGGCAGGGCCTCTTTATAGGACATTTCCTGGACTCAGATAACACTCGGCAGCTCGCCATCTCCTCCTGCTTGGCCGGGCCAGCCTCCCGCAGCCGGGTCTCTAGGCCCCAGCCTGAGCCACAGGTCTTCCCGTTGTGTATGCAGGGACTCCAGCTGCCCCACGGACTGGGCTCACACTCTTCTGTGGGTGAAGGGAGAGACAGACGGGTGAGCCAGTTGGCAGTGTGAGACTGCCTCCACCTGCAAGGGACTCAGCCTGTTGTTGGGGGGCAGGGAACACACACACAGAGACGGCCATTTGCAGGAGCCTGCCAAGAGTTCAATGAAGGCCAGAGCGGGCCCCTGTCAGTGAAGGGGAAGGCTTCGCGGAGGAGGTAGCAGGGCTGAGGGAAAGCTTCCATGGCTAGCAGGATTTGAGAGGCCACATGGCTGGGGACAGACATGCAGTAACTGGTTGCTAAAAGGTCCTCAGGAGCAGAGCTCTAGCTTTGAACTTGGCCATATGCCTTTCTTTGAACCACTGTAGGAGGCTGAAGCCACTTAGGGCTGCTGTGAGGGAGAACGAGAAAATGGACAGAAAATTCTCAGAAGATGGAATTTCAGACACATTCCCTTCGTTTCTGAGTGGGAGGCAGCACCCAGCTCAGCAGACAGGGAATGTCTCCATCTTAGGTGCTGAGGTCTGGAGTAAGAACAGGCGTACACAGCCGGGATGGGAACAGGTCTCCAAACCTCGGGAAGCCATGCTGCCACCACACAGTGGATTCACCGCACAAGTCGAGACCGAGCGCCTACTTTGAGACCCAGGGTTGCAGGTAGAGAAGGGCAGCTGCGTGTAAGAGACACCCGCCTGCTCCCAGAATGCACCACAACGTTGCGGTGCTGCACTAGGAAGCCAGGATGCTTTGTGCAATTCTGGAGGGCACAGAAGCTGTGGGAACCGAGAAGAGGCATGGGCCACACCATTGGGTCCAGTGGGGTGGGAAGGAGAGGTGGGGGTGCTTCAGGGGGATAGAACCCCACCCCCCAAAGTCCCCAGGATGCTGACCTACAGATAGGCAGGCCCAGCTTGGAAGAAGCGGAAGATGAATGAAATGGGACCCGATTGCCCAGGGCTCTGCCAAGGCCTTGAGCAGCAGAGGCACTCGGCAGGCAGCCTGCTGTCTTATATATCTGGTCACGGGAGGGAGTGGAGGCTCAGAGACAGACCCAGGAGTCCCACTGAAGAAGAGACAGGCTGGCAGTGATGGATGGGCTGGGTCCGGGAACTTTATACTCCTTCAGAATTCTGGAGGATTCTGCACCCGACTAGACGCCAACTGCATGCCCCTTCTGTCTCCCACTGAAGTGCGAAGACAAAAGAGCTCAGCCTCTCCCAGGGATCCACCTGTCTCTCCCGTTGCTGGGGTCACAGAGAGTACACATTGTGCCTGGCATTTATGTGGGCGCTGGGGATCCAAACCTGCACGGCAAGCCCTTTCCTGATCCAGCCACATCCCTGGCTCTATGTAGTTACTTTTTAAAAGTCTCCAGAGAAGCCCTGGGACACACATGAAGTGTGTGACATGGCTATGGATAACACTGTTCCTCACTGCTTTTTTTGGTGAGAACACCCTTGAGACAAGAGCAACGCCAGAGTTGGTGATACAGTATCCATGATGGTTACCATGGCACCGGAGCCCTGAAGACTCTCTGTGTACCAACAGGTGGCTAGGCCGTCCATCACCCCCACAATATTTCATTGACTGTTCTCAGGCCTTAGGCTTTCTGCCCTTTCCCCAAGGCCACGGCAGGTGGCCAGGGCCTCACTCACCCTGGCACTCCCGTGTACTCTGGTGGGTCAAGGTGCCTGGTGGACAGGTGGGCAGGCACTTCCCTTTGTAGAGGTGAAACCGCCGTTTGCACCGGATACAGAAGTCCTGGCTGAAACAGCTCTCGCACGTGGCCCCACATTCTGCAACAGAGCCAGGGACACCACATGTAAGCTGCCTGTGCCGGGGCCCCATGGTTCTGCCTAAGTTGGGATGGCCTCGGTGCAGCCCCAAGCTCTAGAGCACCAGGGTTAGAATAATCTTGTCAGCAGCCCAGACTTGACTGCTATTGAGCTGGGCTGCGTATGAGGAGGCCTTCCTTCCTGTCTCAGCTGAGGCTGAGCAAGGGAAGCGATACACTAGCCTTCACAGGGAAAATCTAGGTTGGGAGTGAGGCTCCCTCACGCTTTACCCACAAGGCTCAGAGATTAATGACAACTTGTCCTAGGCCACAGTGAAAAATAGAGGAAAAGGCAGGACTGCTTTTCCTCTTTGAGATAGGCCCAGAGGAGGCGAGTAGCCTACTGGAGGCCATACAGAGCCTAGACAGAAGTAAAGGTTCCCTGCGTTGTTTGTGCTGAGACTGCTGGTGCTCTGAGAGCTGATGGAATCAGGGAGGAGAGACTACCTGGCCTAGGGCTGCAGGGCCAGCTAGAGCCACCAAGTTCGGGGTTGGGCATGGCTCTGCTTCCTCCCAGGGTATGTTGTGCGAGGGGGGTGGGGGCAGGGTATAAGGATGCTCTACCAGAGTTGCCTGCAACATGGGCAAAGACACGTACTCTTGCACCTGTTGGCCTCCTGGCCACGGACTCCAAAGAAGCCGAGGGGACAGTCGTGCACACACTTGCCATACTGACGGATACCTTCCCGGCGGATGAACAGGAAGAGCCTCTGCTGGCACGTGGAACAGCCATTTTCCTCCGAACATAGGACACAGCCTGTGCAGTTGCCCCCCAGACCAGTGCCTGCTGCAGCCAGACCAGGTGGGGGAGAGATAGTCAAATCACACACGTGAGCTACTTAGATGGACCCGTCGGGCTGTTAGCCGGATACAACAGAAGGCCACATTTCCAAGCATATCCCTGGCTACTTAGATATCAGGTGACCAAAATCTGGCCAATGGGACCTAAAAGTAGGCATTTATAGACTGCTGATATGAGAGAAACCAACGTCTAATTTTCTCAGCCACCGTTCCCTAGGCTTTTTTTTTAAATTATAAGCACATTTATTCTTTAGTAAAGCAGTATTTGTGTGCATGCAGCGTGTGTGTGTGTGTGCGTTGCACAAATGACAGTCCCCACTGTCACCATCACAAAGGCTCCCGCCACCACCAGGTTCAGGAAGTCAAGGGGAGGAAGAAGAAAGGAGGCTGCCAAGCTGGGGAGAAAGTGAGCAAGGCTCTGGAATGGAGTCGGATGCTCTCTGCCAAGGCTCGCAGGGAGACCTTTGCCAAATCAGATGGGGTGCTAGTCTTCACGGCCCAGCCTTGTCACCAGTCCTTTCTTGTATCTTTCAGAGCAGAGAAGGGGCCTGGAAGAGAGGGACGGATGGGGGCAGCAGGAAGCACCCACACCAGACTTTACAGCAAGCGTGAGAAGCTTGCGGCCAGGGAACCCATGGAAGAGCCTTGCAGAGGCATGTGCCCGTTAAGAGAGGGAACAGTGTGGACCACTAGGGACAGGACGCGGCGCAGGAGGAGTCAGAATCGCTAAGCAGAATTCGTTTTTGCAGGGGGTCACTAAGAAAGGACAAGGAAGCTGCCCAGAGGACATAAAACTGCTCTGTTTTTATGCTTCACCAAGCTGAGACACTGAATGACCCGGCTACCCACCCTGGCTCACCCGAGCCCATGGCTCCCCATTAGAGGACATTCTTAGCTCTCCAGCTCCCGGTCCCTCGGTTCCCACTAGTGTATCTTTTCCACTGAGGCTCATCTGGTGTGGGAAGCGCCAGGTCCTCTCTAGAATAGAAACCAGGGGCCCCCTTTCCTTCTGTCAGAGCACAGTGCTCTCAAAGCCCAGATGAGATCCCATGCCTGGTGTCTGTGGTTTCTGCTTAGACTTGGTCGGTCTGTCCCCCTCTCCTGTCTCCCACCCTAGAAACCCGAGAGCCTTCCACCTCATCACCTCTCTTCTGTTGCCTACACCCAAGGAGCAGACTGATGTGGGTGGCCCTCGCAGCAGGGTCACACTGGAGCAGAGGGTGCCCCTGTGACACACCCCTGGTACCAGGCAGAGAGAAAGAGTGGCGGAGCTGAGCAGTTCGTGGCCGTGAGAGCCCGTGGCAAGAGGCTGTTCACGTCGCCGTGGGCCAGGAGCGCAGAGCGAGACAGGAAGTTGGACTAAGCAAAGCCTTCAAAGGCTACCTTTAGTGACAGACTTCCACCAGGCAGGCCCCACCTGCTAACAGGTCCGAAGCCTCACAAAATAGTTTCTCCTGCTTTGGGACAGCGTTCAAAACACCAAGCTGTGAGACTCATTTCAGATTTACATCAGAACAGGAGGTCTAGGTCAGGGCTCGGGGATCTGCTTTCCTACCAGGTGACCTGTCTGTCAGTGCCTGTCAGCTGACCTCACTTGGGGCTCGACGAGGCCAAGAGAGTCTTGCGTGTCTGTGCCAAGAGACCCTGACAGAGATGTTTACTGCAGCAGGGCTTAATAGCACACAGTCACAAAAGAGAACCCACTGTGGGGAGAAAAGGTAAATACGCGGTGGTGGAGTCACATGCCACAGCTGTACCACACACACAGTGCGGCCATGACAAACGGCTGAGGCAGAGCCAGCTGTCATTGTGGATGTAGCTCAAGGCCAACGCGGAGAAGAAAGAGCAAGCTGTGGGATGAGTCACGCACAAGGCACCATCTGTATCAAGTTCAACAGCAGAGCCACGATTTGTAGCATTGCCTATGCATGAGGTGGCTGAGGAACGAGAGACGGATCGGGGCGAACGCACGCTTAATTCAGGATGGGGTACATCTGGGGCAGAGGTGGGAGAGGGGTTGGGAAGGAGGACAGACCCCACTCATATTTAATTTATCATATTTAGCTTCCTAAAACTTGAGGCGAATGGGGCTGGGGAGATGGCTCAGAGGTTAAGGGCACAGGCTGCTCTTCCAAAGGTCCCGAGTTCAATTCCCAGCAACCACACGGTGGCTCACAGCCATCTATAATGTGATCTGGTGCCCTCTTCTGGCCGCAGGTGTTACATGCAGGCAGAGCATTATATAAATCAATCAATCAATCAATCAATCAATCTTTAAAAAAAATTTGAGGCGAATGTGAACAGAGGGAGATTCGGTCAAAATGGCGGATGAGGGTGGGCAGGTGGGAAGATGGCTCAGTCAGCAAAGCGCCTGCCGTGACAGCACGAATTTTGACTCTAGACCCGTACAAAAAGCCGGACAGTGTAGAGTGTGGCTGTAATCTCAGTGCCAGGGAGGTAGAGACAGGGGGATTCCCTGGAGTTTGCTAGCCAGCCAGTCTAGCCAAATTAAGAGAACTCTGGGTTCAACAAGGGACTCTGATAGACAGGCAGGCAGGCAAGGTAGAGAGCGACTGAGAAAGGCATTCAGTGTTGACTTCTGGCTCCCACATGCTCATCCACACAGGCGCACATAACACAAACATACACATACACACCAGAATGTTTATTATATTAGTTTTTAATTTTTAGTACAAACTTGAAACAGTCTGCAATAAAAATCCATTAAAAAAAAAAAAAAGAATTTAGCTTCTCTGGTGCACCAGAATAGGAGGAGGGCTATATTTTTAAAATTACTATATTATTTTGTGTGTATGCATATGTTTTGCCTGCATGTATGCTCATGCACCACATGCATGCCTGGTGCCCACTGAGGACAGAAGAGGACACTGAGGTTCCTGACACGAGTTCACAGACAGCTGTGAGCCTGCCACACGGCCGGTGATCTTAACCACGGGGCCGTCTCTCTAGTCTCATAGGCATATATACTTTATTCCCCATTTCTTCTAGATCCCCTCCCCAAGCCCCATTCTGTCATCAAGTTTAGGTAATAGGTAGGGAAGGTGGAGGGTTTGGGAGAAGTGGAGACCCACCCTCAAGCTCTGTGCTAGTCACCCCCCCCCCCTTGTCCTCAGGAAAGAATTCCTGAATTTTAGCAGGATTTGTCTAAAAAAGGTCATTGCTCGGTCCCCTTGCACTGTTAAGTGGTCACATGTCTGACCAGTGAGATGGGCATGGGCGAAGGGCCCATTCTGCTCTTTTCTCCTCTGTCTTCCGCTGTTAGGGTTGCAGTGTCTACGGCAGGTGCCTCGGCTGCTCCCTGCAGCTGAAGGGTCTTGAGAAAGGCACCAGCACACTGGCTACACGAACCCGGGGCTATAACGGGAGGAGGAGAACACCTCACACACCTTGTTTAAGTTGCCGGCCTCCCCAGTGCACCAAAGCTTATGGTGCCACGCAGGTCAGGATAACGGTGCTGGTGGCACTGACGATGCTCCCGCTGTGTATGCACTAAGGCAGCCTATGGAGCCAGATGGCACCCCAGTGATGAAGGAAGCCTCAAATGACTCAAAGTGATCCCGAGGAAACGTGGGCAAACTGCAAGTTACATTCTGTCACTGGAGGGCGAGGCGAGTTTTCCTGTAAGGTGAATTTGTGGATTGAGATGCCCTGATGTGTGTGTGTGTGTGTGTGTGTGTGTGTGTGTGTGTGTGTGTGTGTGTGTTGCCATCTTGAAGCTGAAGAAACCCAGGCTTGGGAGGAAAAATGAGATGCCCAGGGCAATACTGAATCTGGAGGCAGAGACCTCACGCTGTTTTCCTGGAGCGCTAGTGCAGGGCTTGTCCGTGACAGGCAGGGGGAGATGGCGCGCAGGCTGAACAGCTTGGCTCTGCTTCCACGGGACTCAACATTGCAGGAGTGGCGGACACCACAAAAGTGTAGGTGTGTGTGTGTGTGTGTGTGTGTGTGTGTGTGTGTGTGTGTGTGGTATGTGGGGTTTGTGATGTATGTGTGATGTAGTATGTGGTGTGTGTGGTGTGGTGTGTGTGGTGTGTGTGGTATGTGGGATATGTGTGGGGTGTGGTATGTGTATTGTGTGGTGTAGTGTTGTGATATTCCATACATGTTTTCTTTTTTTGTTCTTTGGACCTGCAAAGCTGTGCATGGTGGAGGCTGGCGAATGCTGCATAAACCAAGACCCTTCTAAGAAGGAAGAACACACAGCGGCCGAGCCAGGCTCTACATCTGAGTTTCAAAGGCAGCCTCCACCCCTACCTGATCTGCCCAGAGGCCCTGTACACTCGCCTCATCTCTCAAGCCACTTCTCAGTCAGCTTTTCTGTCACTTGTAACCTAATGATTTCTGACTAATACAGAAGCAGAGGGAGAAAAAGAAATAAACAAATGAGATGGAGAGAGAGAGTGAAGCGGCAGCCAGGAACCTCACTAGTTCCAAAAGGCAGCAGAGCTTCCGAGGGCTTTCCAGCCCTCCCACGGCTTGGCTTCCGCATGGCTCCCCAGAACGGCACTTTCCACTCAGCTTATGTTCGGCTGTCAGCCTGCAATCAGAAAAGACCTAGCTCGCTAGATAGGAAACAGACCTTGGTGGGCAGCTACGCTTCTGTAGGACAGAGGGGCCTGCAGCTCCGCCCACTCCACTGCCCTCCGTGGCACTCCAAGAAAGCCCTAGGTCTCTCTCCATGTCAGGTAGATCCCGGCCCGAACCCCTACCCTACCCCAGATCAGACACAAGCTTATAAATGAGCACATTTGGGCTCTAATTGCAACCTCGTGAGCTCTCTTGGAGCATCATGGTCGATGCCCCATGTGTTTCTCCTGAACAACTGTCTCTCACAATTGAGACCAGCTTCCCCCAGCAGAAATACCAGTTGGGCCCACAGGTATGGCCCCACCTTGTGCCAGCGGCTGAAGAGGGCCAAATGACATCTGAGTCGCCTGTCCTTCTTCCAGTGCCTGGGCAACGCACCAGAACTGAAAAGTCCGCTCTACAGAGCGTGATAACCACGTTAGGCTTGACAGTTTACAAGGTGAGTCTGGCTTATAATTCTGAATACATACAGAAACTCAGAGCTGAGCCAGCCAGCCACTCATTCAATAAACACTTGCTGGACCTTTTGAGATTGTTGTTGTTGTTGGGTGGGGGGGTGGGGGGAGAATGGTAGACATCCAATCGCTACATGCTTGGGGAGGCACTGTGTGGACCTGGGCAAGGCCTGTTAGCACCCTGAGCCCCAGCTTTTCTATGTATAAAACGGCATGATGGCGCTTAACTTGCAGGACTGCCACAAGGAGGGGAAACAGCGGAGGCTCAGAGCCCAGGACAGAGCCAGCATCCGAGAAACTGCAGCCACGGTTACCAGGTTGGAAGAGGATGGTGTCACTTCTGTCTCTATCTAAAGATATGTGCAGGTGGTCAGATGGAAATCCTGGTTCTTCTGCTTGGTGAATGACCTTAGAGAAGTCCCTTCATCACTGATGCCTTGGTTTCCCCACTTGAAGACTTGAGGGAGCAACTCTCAGACACGAAACCTTAAAGGGGGCATATCAGCACACCGGCAGATCGCCCCACACACAGCTCATCCGCACATTGACGTGCCTATCCTGCCCCTATGCTGCCACAACCCACAGTGAACTGTGAGGCACCATGAAGAGAGCAGGGACACGGTAAAGACTAGAAGGTAGATGGCAAAGCCTGGGGACATGCTTTCTGCCACTGCCGCCGAGGGAAGACCTTATATAGGGTGGCTTTGGTCTTGGGTGAAGGGCAGCTTTGTTCTTTCCATTAGGGACAAGAAATGACAAAGATCTCAGGGTCAGAGTCATTGGTGTCCTGAGATTGGGCCTCAACACCTCATCTAACAGGAACTAATGGCTCCCCAAATTGGGGTGGGGGGGAGTACTGTTTTTTTCCATTTGAAAACTGAGTGGATTTGAGGTCACTGCCATATCAACATACAGCACAGCTACCTTTGCCCCTGGGGCTCATGGGACTCGTATGGACACCTGGGACCCCCAGCAACAACATTCTGTCCCAGAAGGGATCATCTCAGCAGCACACAGTGTGCCTGGCATTAAAATGCCCTCGGTACCCCAGCCAAGTCTACAGCCCCACACTTTTTTTTTATTTTTAAAGAGTAATTCAGACAGATGGCCAGCATTTATAAAATCAAGAGATTTCACATAAAAAGCTGGAATTTGGACTTCTGGAAAAAACCAAGTATCTGCCAGTCTTGGTTGCATTCTCACGGTGGCAGTAGCTGGGGTTGCTGCCCACAGTGGTGCTGCCTGATGCCATGTGCAGACCCTCAAATTCCTATGCCCATCCTGGCACCAAGAATGAGAGGGAAGCCCCAGGTCTCAGTGTGCTTGAGGGTACAGTCACACTCACTGACCCCTCAGAGACAATGGGGAGCAGGGGGTCTTTCGTTAAGTTTGATTTTAAGACAAGGGATTTTTCTGCGTTGCTCAGGCTGACCTTGAACTCTTGGGAACCCTCTTCCAGTCTTCCAAGTATGTGGAACGACAGGTGTGGGCCACCACACCGGGCCAAGCACGAGCCATCCCACTTGTGTGTACATAGATTCCCCTGAGGGCTGGTGGAATGCTTCCAGCGGGATCTAGAACCCAAATAGCTTATAGGTCCTTCCTTGTAGCCTTGAAGCCACACTTTAAAATCTACTAGTGGAGAGCAGGTTCAAGGCTGGACTCTGAAAGTTTAAAGCTCTGGCCCTCCCCTTCTTACCTGTGTGCCAGCATCCCAACTGTAAAGCAGGAATCTTGTGAGTTTAGCTTACAGATATGCATGGAGTTGCTGGGCAGGACTGACAGATAAGAGTCTCAGTGAGCTGACCCCAAGGCATGAATGTGGGAGAGCGTAGCTCTGCATCTTGTCTGCTGAGTGGTGGCTCTGTGGCTTGGACAAGGGAGAGATGCCCTCTGCCCTCTCTCATCCTTCACCATTTCTGGCAGGCAGGAGAGCTGGCCTAGGGGGGTCACGAAAGTGGGAGAGCTGGCCATGCCCCTCACTGGCTGCAGCTACAACACTCAGGAGAGCGAGCCCTGCAACTGACCTGGGCAGCAGGGCAGTGTTGGCGCTGCTGGTGGTGGGGTGTCTGTTGCTGGTGAGCCAGCTCTGAGAGCGTGCAAGCAGGAGAGCTGACCAGCTCTGATAACTCTCAGGCCCAGATCCAGGGCTTTGAATTGGCCCACCCCAACATCTCCCCCATTGATGAACTGCTGGAGTGCATGAAGGGGCTAGTCCTACAGATCCAAAACTACAGGATCTCCATGACACAGGGCAACAAGAGGAGTCCCAGTGAGTTCCAGCATTGATAGAGTAGAAGAATCCAGAGGTCACTGTAATGAACATTTGCAAGCAAAGAAATGTGGAATAAAGAGCACATTATGGGATACACTGTGACACACTTCAGCTTCCACAATGAGAGTTTCTTTCTCTGTTGGGGCGTTGGTTTGTAGGAGTGGCAGGCAGGTCTGAGGCAAGGAGAAGATGATTCAGAACAGGGTGCGTGATGTGAGATTCACAAAGAACCAATTGAAAAGTATAAAAAAAAAAAGAAAAAAAGAAAAAAAGAAAGAAAAAAGAAAAGAGAGGGTCTCAGTGACATCGCTTTTCAACTGTGACCTTTACCACCTGCCCTGCCTTCACCAATCTGTGGCTCTAATTCTGACAATCATCACAGAGCTGTTTATTTCAATGCCAACATTTTTGGGGGCAGAGTTTCTTCATAACTGGGGTGTGCCCAGGGAAGTATGCCTTGCATGAGAACATGGTTTGTCATGGTGGACTACAGATTTAATACAGCCGTCCTCGGGACTCCCATGGTGAGAAGGTGGGGGGGAGGGAGGCAGGCAGAGAAAGATCATGGTCCCTGCTCCAAGATAGGCATGTCTAAGGAGGGCTAGGGCAGGGGCCTGGTGTCTGTTCTGCCCTTGGGAAGGATCCAGAAGCCCAAAAGCGGAGCTGCAAAGAGAGGGCTAGCCCACACATCTCAGATATCATCCTGGCAATGAAGGATGCATGTCACTGATGACCAAGGAAAATGAACACCATCTGGGCGCCCGCCTGCCCGCTTTGACTGCCACATATGGGAGGCAGTTGCCACCGCTGGAGGCTGGCTCTGAGGGCCAGCACATTCCTGCCTGGGGGGCAGATTGCACCATCCCGACTCTGGAGATAGCTCCCGGCTTGGAGGCTCCTGGAGAGTTCAGGCTTAGAACCTTCTAGACCACCGCCAGGACAGGACACCTAGAGGTTACCCATCCAACAGAATCCAAAAGCTTAACCTTGGTGTCATGTCATCCCCTGCTCCTTCAAGCCTCCACTTAGTTAGGGCCACAGACCCCCCTCACCAAGATCTTGAGACGCTTTCTTAGTGGCATGGTATAGCCACTGTCTTCTCCAGTGTGCGCCTGACCTTAACAGAGGTAGAAAGCCTGCCAAAATGAGAGCAGGGGCAGTGCTGGGTGCCTCAGGCCTGACCCAACCCCTGCCTTTCTAATGGTCCTTTTGTCCTTCCTTGCAGCCATGGGGCAGGTCATTAAGGGCTTTTGAAATCTGAGGACAGTGGCTTGGGATCACTCTACCTACATGAGGGACCTCAGTTGTGGACAGTACCTCCCACGCCTCATATGCCAGGAGAGAAAAGGATTGGCTGGGTCCCTGTGTGCCCCTAGTTCTTGGTTGGTGTTTACTGACATCTGTGACCACCTGGAATAGTCTGAAATGTTCCTGGGTGCAGCAGGAAGAAGCCTTTTGGGCCTTTGCTCAATGGTGCCCCCTGCTGGGCCCTTTGGTGGGGTGCAGGTCAAGCCAGAACAGGCTGCTTGTACCCAGCCTCTCTCCTAACCACCAAATCAAATTTCTTAACCCATCTCTGCAGCATCCACTTTGGACCACCAGCTGAATTCTATCCTGTTAGCTACTCAACAGAAGTTAAGATTGGTGTCCCTAGTGGGAGGCTTGCAGCACAGAATAGCCCTGGTGATTTTCAGAATCGTCAAGGTAGAGTCAGGACTCCTCGGGGGGGGGGGGGGGCGCGGGGCCTTGCTGGTGTGAACTAGGTAATACGGGAGCCACCAGCTGGCTTCTCCCACAGTGTCTCCCCACAGCTCAGCCTTCTGATAGCTGCCAGTATAGAATCATTACAGAGCTGTCCCGAGGGGAAACTGCTGGAGAATCAACTGGCCCGTGTGTCAAATATGTAGAACTGGAAAAATGGACCATGAAGACGGCTTGGTCAGTAAAGTGCCTGGGACACAAGCATGGAGACTCCGGTCAATCCTAGAACCTACACAAAAAGCAGGACATGGTGCAAGCTTGTAATACTAGTGCTGACAGGTAGAAACAGGAGGATCACTGGAGCGTGCTGGTCAACTGGCCTAGCCTAACTAGAGATTTCTAGATTCTATGAGAGACCCCGTCTCAAAAACCAAGATGCATGATTCTTTTTTTTTTTTTTAATTTTGAAACAGGGTTTCTCTGTGCATCCCTGTCTGTCCTAGAACTCTCTCTGTAGACCAGGCTGGCCTCGAACTCACAGAGCTCCACCTACCTCTGCCTCCCGAGTATTGGGATTAAAGGCGTGCGCCACCACCACCTGGCAAGATGGATGGTTCTTGAGGAATGACATGAGATTGACCTACGCCCTCCACATACACAGGCACACATGTTCACCTGCACATCCACTCAGGGTGCAGCAACTTGGGTATGGAGCTCAGCAATGCAGGGACCAGAGCCCTGCAGCTGCCCACTCTGGGGGCTTCATTCCCTTGGCCTTTCAGGACTGTGAAATGCAGAGGCCAGGATGGATATGGGGAGGATCTCACGCCAAGCAATTCTGTTCCCTTAGTCTGTCTCTGGAGCAGCCCAGAGGTTGGGCACCCTTGAAATCTGACTGGGTTGATCTCAGGAGCAGAGGAGGGCAGGGTTAGGGTAGCCAGGAGCACATGCTACGGAGGCAGATGGCCTGCGTTCTAGCCCAGATGAGTCTCCCTAATTCTCAGTTTCCCTTCCTGTGAAATAGGAACCACTGTCCTCGGATGTAAGGTCCAGTGCGAAGGCCGACGTAGTATTCTCAGAACTCCCGGCAGATGGCTGGCAGTGAGACAGCTATATACACGTAACCCTCAGAAGTGGGTTTTGCTAACTCACAGACAAGGGAGCGAAGGCACATAGGAAAGTAAGTTGCAGGGGACTACACAGATTCTGATTGTGAGCAAGTGTACAGCCAGGCAGTCTTAGCAATTGGAGGTCACTGTTATTTTAAGTGCTGAGAATGCGGACCCCCACATAGCTTCAACCTTACCACACCTCCCCCCATGAAGTAGAAGAAGGCAGCTCTGGAGCATCCACTTCCGGTACTGAGGAAACCTGGTCCCAGTGCCAGTGAATGGCAGGGAAAGGGGTGGGGCCAGGCCCCAGGCAGATCCAAGGGTGGATCCTGTCCACGGGGACTCAGGAGATCGCAAAGGATGTCAGAGTTGGGAGTTCACTTTGGATCTCCACTACACCGGCTCCAGGGAGCATATTTAGAACCTAATTTTTATCTGACCTCTACTGATGGGTTCCCTCCTCCTCTCAAATCCTAGATTTAGAAAACTGATGGGCGGATCTGGGCCCGGGGGTCCTGCTCAAACTATGGCACCAGCCAAGAACAATACGTCCAGTAAACTTCGAACCCCTACATAGATCTAGCCAATGGACAGGACATTCTCCACAGTTGAGTGGAGAGTGGGGTCTGACTTTCACACGAATTCTAGTGCCCTATATATGACCACGTCCCCTGGAGGCCTGGTGGCACTCAGCGGAACGATAGCAGGCTACCAAGAAGAGACTTGATATCCTATGAGCATATACAGGGGGATGAGGTCCCCCTCAGTCACAGTCATAGGGGAGGGGAGTAAGGGGAAAATGGGAGAGAGGAATGGGAGAATACAAGTGATGGGATAACAATTGAGATGTAATATGAATTAATTAATAAAATATATTTAAAAATACACTTTAATAATAATAATAATAATAATAATAAAAATAATAATAATAATCCGCCATGGTGTGGCCTCTTGTCTAGAGCTGCCATGTGGGAGTAAGGGGGAAATGGGAGGGAGGGAGGAATGAGAGGATACAAGGGATGGGGTAACAATTGAGATGTAATATGAATAAGTTAATAAAATATATTAAAAATACACTTTAAAAAAAAAAGAAGAAGAAGCCATGGTGTGGCCTCTTGTGTGGAGCTGTGTGTCCTCAGGCAAGTCCCTGCCTGACGGGGGAACTGTGATACTAAGGATCAAGGTTCACTCATCCATCCATCTCTCCATCCTCCCACCTGCCCATCCATCTATCTAACTCATGGCTACTGTCCATCCAGCTGTTTGTCCATCCAGTATTTCCTGAACACCTACTTCACGGCAGGCTCTTTCTAGAGTATAGGAAAGCAAGGGTAAAAACCAGAAACAAAGCCTCTCCGTCATACTGGATTTACTAAACAAAAGTAGAGGCAAACCACATCTGTAGGGGTGTTTGAGAGAGCTACGTGAGACAGTACAGGACTAGAAATGTAAGCATCTGCCAGATTCCACCTTGTTATCAGTGGTCCTCCCGTACCCCGCACCGTGCCTGCTGCATGTGTATGCTCTGTACATTCTTGCTGATAACTTTGTTCCTCTAAAACATGGGGCGGGGGGGGGGGGGGGAAACAGCACTCCCTGTGTTCTCCCCTCATTCTCAACCAGGGGTCTAGAATTGGGGTCCACCCACTCCTGGACTCTCTGAGAGGGATCAGCTGTCTTTGCCACCGTCCATCCCCTCCCTTGCATCTCTCCAGCCTTTTGGTGCTTGCCTGCAGAGCACTGGACAGTGGCCCGGTGGTGACCAGGCCAGCAGACACGTTCCCTGCTCCCACATGCACACCCCACATGGACTTCTGGGTTGGAGAGGCCTGAAGGATGGGGAGACTGGAATTCCACACCCCAATGAAACTCACATTTGTTGTCTACCTCGATCCACTGAGGATGAGCGAACTGGAGAGGAGGAGGGGGTGGGGCAGGTGGAACAGCCATAGTGTTCAATTTATCATCCTAGGGCAGGGACGCCAAGGGAGGTGACTGAGATTGATTTAAGAGGAAGGTTCCTATCTTGGAGGGACGCAAGGCTTCAGGGTCCCACAGTGGGGTGCCTGCCACCCACGCAGCACAGGTGTGCAGGCGCAGCTCCTCCTCGCTACGCTGGGATAGGCCCTGAGTTAGGTGACAGCAGCAGCCAATTCAGTCACTACTCTTCCTGCCCACAACACACAGGCAATGCCACAGTTGGGACATAATCGCCAAAGACCTGGTCCCCTAATGAGAGGTGAGGGAGCCTTTTGGCGGTAAGGCCTAATGAAGGCCCTCAAGTTGCCGGGGCACACGCTTGGCCTCTTCATCTTTCTCTTCAGCTTCTCCCCTCTAAGGCGAACAGTCTCCTCACCTCTCTACCATAGCTGCCACATATCCCACTAGGGGCCTAAAGCAACAGAGCTGCCCAGTGAGGACTGGAACCCACAGAACTGTGAACTTAGCAACACTCTCCAGCTGTAAGCCAATTATCTCAGGTATTTCCCTGTGGTTACAGACCTGCTCCTCCCGCGCCCCCCCCCACCCCCAAGGAGGAGCAGCTGGGACAGCAGAGCCGGACACAGCTATGTCCCCATAGGGAAGAGGCCTGGCCGTGACAAGGAGGATGAACAGGTGTGGAGGAGTCCTGGAGGTTGACATCTGACCTCTGAATCAGACCCACACTTTAACATTTCAGCACTGAGCCCCTGGGAGTGTTGGCACCTGTAAGCCCAGCACTCAGGGAGGCAGAGGCAGGCGGATCGCTGTGAGTTCAAGGCCAGCCCGGTCTACAAATTGAGTCCTGGACAGCCAGGGCTACACAGAGAAAACATGTCTCGAAAAACAGAAACTACAAAAAAATAAAACAAAACAAGAAACTGCCAGAAAGTTTTGACAACAGCTCACTTACTAAGGTTGGGTTTTAGAGTTAAATTGAATTAGAGAGAGAAGCAGTGTAATTGCCTATTGCATGTTCAGCCTGATCATTAAGCCAGTTACAAAGTAGGCCACGGATAGCCATCTGTTACATACAAGCAACTTAAAACTTGTTGTTGCTTTTCAAGACAGGGTTTCTCTGTGTAGCCTTGGCTGTCCTGGAACTTGCAGGCTGGCCTCAAACTCAGAAATCCCCCTGCCTCTGCCTCCCAAGTGCTAGGACTAAAGGCGTGTGCCACTACTGCCCAGCCACAAATAACTTTTATACATCAATAAAGAAAAAGAAAACAACCCGAGGGGGAGCAAAGAGATGCATCTCAAAGGAGAAAGACCAACAGGTTAGTTCGCATAGGAAAAGTGGCTCTTTGTCATTGATTAAAACGAGAAGAAAGGCGGCAAAGATGGCTCAGTTGGTGAAGTCACACACACACACACACACACACACACACACACACACACACACACACACACACACACGAGAACCTGCATTTGACTTCCAGAATGTATGGTTCTTTTTTTTAAAGTCACATGTGTGGTGCCGTTTTTTTTTTTTCTTTTACTCTTAGTGCTGTGGAGGAGATGGGGCCAAGCAGCTCCCTGGGGGCTCACTTGCCTTCTTGGTGAGATCCAGGTGGGTGACCACGTGAGGAAAAATACTGAAGGCATATGGGTGTTAAAGACCAGGGCCCCTAATGAGGGGCGGGAGAGCCTTTTGGGGGGCAGGGTCCCAGGTTGCCGGGGTACATGCTTGGCTCCCCATCTTTCTCTTCAGCGTCTTCATTGTGAACAATTTCTCCCACCATGGGCCTCCATACACAAGTTTTTTTTTTAAAGCCAGACAAAACATTACTGTGACCTACTGGATAGGCCAGCTGAAAGTGACAGCAGCATCTGCCACTCTGTGCAAGGAGGTGGGTCCTCCTGCCTTTGACATGGTAGGCCATGACATTTTACTGAGGGCACCCCATCAGTAAAGGGTCCTCAGTGAAGGACAGGAACTTTTTTAGAGGCGCACAGTGAGTCCCTGGAGTCCAGGGCTGAGACCCTTGGATCTGAATGTGAGCCTCTGGCTCTTCGTCTCTCCAGCTACCTTTTCCTCCGCGTCTGGACGAAAGCACAGCCCCTGAGTGTGCTACAGCCATTGCCGCAGCCTGTGGGGGCTGGCGAAGGATGGGGCTCTGACGCTCCAGGTAACCTATCTCTAACTGTCACTCAGTCCTGGAGATGAGGCTCCTAGTCAGGCTGGCTCAGTGGTGAGACATGGAAGGCAGAAGTACGAATAAAGAGTTGTGGTTCAACAAACCTGCGCTCAGATCCCAGCTCCCCAGTACACAGCTGCCCGACCTCAGTGAGTGCATATCCAGCCACATACAGATGTCTACGGGGCACTGACTGTAGTTGACTGCGCTGAAAATACTAAGAAAAAATACGCACGAACAGAACACACAGGAACCTTTTTCTTATTGTTACCCCACACACAGTGCAACAGGACTATTTACAAACAGTTACACTGTATGTGGCCTTGTTTGTGACCCCAAGGTTAAGTAGTGTCTTAGTTACTTTTCAATTGCTATGACAAAACGCCACGCCCAAGGCAACTTAAAAAAGAAAAACAAGCATTTGATTTGTGGTCCATGGTTCCAGAGGGTTGAATCCATGGCCATGAAGGCAGGCAAGCATAGCGCAGGAGCAGCAGCCGAGAACTTACATCTTCATCCATAGCATGAGGCAGAGAGAGAACTAACTGGGAATAGCGCGGGCTTTCGGAAACCCCCAAGCCTGGTCCCACGGCACACCTCCTCCAACAAGACCACACCTCCTAATCCTTCCCAAACAGTGCCACCAACTAGAGAGCAAGCATTCAGACATATGAGCCCATGGGGCCACTATCATTCAAACCACCATGCGTGCCCATACACTGTTATACAAGAGGCTTAACATCTGCATATTGGGGGGCTCGAGGTGGTGGAATATCAAGGGATGGTTGTTTTGTGTCAACTACTGTTTCAAAGCACAGGGAGACCTCAGCAGACAAGACAGCCATTACTTAGTAGATGTTTCCATCCTGAAGGCTGTGGGATTCCAAAGACTCTCTGGAATAGACATTCTTGGCAGAGGGACCAACAAGGAGGAAGGTCCTCAGGCAGGAACAAACAGAGGGCAGTGACCAAGTGGGGAAGAGTGGGTGCTGAGGTCAGAGGGTGGAGGTCCAGACCACCAGGGTGGGCTTGCTGTGATTGACTTCCAAGTTGTACATTAAAATTATTAAGGAGTGCTGGAGAGATGGCTCAGAGGTTAAGAGCACTGTCTGCTCTTCCAAAGGTCCTGAGTTCAATTCCCAGGAACCAACATGGTGCCTCACAACCATCTATAATGTGATATGATGTCCTCTTCTGGCCTGAAGGTGTACATGTAAGCAGTGCACTGTATACATAATAATAATAAATAAATACATCTAAAAATATTTTTAAAAAATTATTAAGGAAAAAAATAACTATTGACAGAACAGGCAGGGATCTTTTCTTGTTGTTCCCTAAACAATCCAACAGAATTCTATTTACAAACAGTTAAATTGTATGTGGTCTTGTATGTGAGCTCAAGGTTATGATTGGATGGTGCTGTTTTTCTGGATTCAGGCTGGGACGTGACTGGGGGAGGGGGAGCATGCTCAATCGGGTCTGCCTTTCCAGGACCCCATGTATTGAGGGGCTTTTTTCTTACTGTTCCCTAAACAACACAGCAGAGCTATTTACAAAGACTTACACTGTAAATAGCCTTGCATATGACTTCAAGGTTATTGAGCCTGGGCCGGGAAGTCACTGGGCAAGCACGCTCAAGCCAGTCGGCCGTCCCAAGTACCTCTACAGAGAAGAGACAGGAGAGGCAGTCAGGGGAGAGAGGTTGACAGTCCTGGCAGAGACAAGGCTAGGAGCTGGGAGGAATGGGAGCTTCAAGGAAGTGGAAGCCAAGTTTGCTTGTGTGTCAAAAGAATTAAAGGGCAGATGGCTCTGTCCACAGCTGTCACACCCAGCAGATGACAGGGCCTTTACCTCCTGCCCTCAGCTTCAAGGGGACTTCTGTCATTGAAACTCATTGTGCTAGCGAGATTTATGTCCACTTGACACAAGTCTTCTGAGTGGAGGGAGCCTCAATTAAGAAAATGCTTATGTGAGAGGCCGTGGGCCGGGCCTGTGGGCATTTTTTAAATTAGTTGATTGCTGGGGCAGCTCACTGTGGATGGTGCCGTCCCTGGTCCCCTGCGCTGGCTGAGCAAACTATGGAGAGCAAGCCAGTAAGTATGCAGCACCCATGCGTGCCCTCTGCATCAGCTCTCGCCTCCCAGGTTCCCGACCCTGGAGTTTGAGTCCCTGTCCTGACTTCCCTCGATGAGCCAAATAAATCCCTTCCTCCTCAACTCGCCTTTTGGGCATGGTGTTTCATCGCAGCAACAGAAACCTTAACCAAGACTCTCATGGCTGTTCCTCTTGAAGCATCCTCTACCCACAGCCCTGCCCTGTCCACTCCTCCCAGTCATGGCTTGTGTTCTTCAGCAGTTAGCAGCTTTTAGAGGACCACAAGGCAGGCATGGACAGGGAGAGGCAGGAATTTCTACTCCGAGCCGCATCCCACCTGGCTCTTTACTGTGTGTGCTTTGACCAGCCCCTTACCACTCGGAGTCCCACTCATCTGTGCAAACGGGGTAGGTATGCCCCATATCATGTAGGTGCATCACTAAACTCACTGTCACACTCTCCAGGTCACTATACAGGGGTGTGCGTGGCTCAGAGAGGATGGCTCACTAGGCCACATCACGCAGCACGAAGCACCAACTTTATCCTTAGGACCCGGGTGCCTTAAAGTTACCACCCTTTGACATGTCACATCTGCTTAAGACCTTCAGCTGGGGATGGAGCGATGGCTCAGGGGTTAAAAGCACTGGCTGCTCTTCCAAAGGTCCTGAGTTCAATTCCTGGCAAACACATGGTGGCTCACAACCATCCATAATGAGATCTGGTGCCCTCTTCTGGCATGCAGGTGTACATGCAGGCAGAATACTGTATACATAGTAAATAAATAAATAAATAAATCTTTTAATATCTAAGTGTTTGAAAGGAAAAATAAAAAAGATCTTCAGCTGGTGTTAAGGCTGTGTGCGACATTAGTTTTGAGCATTCCATACAATAGAGATACCAGCCTCCTGGGATACATGGCTGTCATCAACACTAGCTGAGTGCTTTGTGTCTTCCAGTGATCTCCAGGACACTGTACTGTTAGGTGCTATCATTGGCCCTGCTGTCCTGACAGACCGCAGTGACAGTCTGGTGTGAAGTATCTGTACCCACGCACGGCTGTAGCAGAGCTGAGATCTGAGCCCAGGCCTGTCTCAGCCCTAGTCACAGGTCCTTGCCTGGGGACTGACACTCGCCATTCTGTTGAGCACTCCTGTGTGTTAGTGTGCTTTCCTCATTTCCAGGCTATTTTGAGGAATCAGCCCACAGAGGCACAGGAGGAGGCGTGGCTTACGCAGGGCATGGAGAATAGCAGCACCCACGGCCCCATTACCACGGGCTCCAGGGCACACGCAAACTCACTAGACAGCTGCAGCACTCACCAACGCCAGAGCCCTTTCCAATGTGTCTCTGCTCCTGCCATCAGCTGTAGGGAAGGTGGGGGCTCTGAGACAGGGGGTGGTCGCCCCTGTGGTCTGGGATCCCAGACTTAGCTTAATTTCCTCTTGCATTGCTGGGATACAGCCTCTTCTGAAACAGGCATCAGAGCCTCCCCACGAGCCTTGGATTGTGATCTGGGCCCTATGAGAAATCAATCCAGGGTGAGGACATAGCCCAGCCCGGGCAGTGGCACTCAAGAGAGCAGGTCTCCCCAGCTAAAGGCCAGACATGCACTGTGAGAGTTGGGCCAGGGCATCTGACCTGGATTAAGAAACAAGGCTTGGGTCCTCAGAGAGCTACCTGGGGACAGCCCATCATCTGCCCTTGGCTAGCTGATGCCTGGCCCCCTGTCCCTTGAGCACAGAGGTTCTGCAGGACCAAATCATCTCCGGAGCCATACTGTGGATGGGCCAGGAGAGGACAGGCATGCTGGCACTGGGCCTGAGCTCAGCCCTAAATGCTCTGGATTGAGACCCTGGTTTGGCAAACCTTACTTTGTCAGGGTATTGTTTTGGAATGCAAGAGTGCTGGGGTTTTGGCTGTTCTCAACCTACAAAAATGGCAAGTGCATATCCCAAAGTTACTGCTTTCAATCTGTTTGCTGCGCTGTGGGACGTGGGTAACTCAGGTTCCGTGAGTGGTGGTGGCTGTGAGGCTCCTGTGCTTTGGAGCTCAGGTGCCAGGGTCAGGAAGGATCTCAACCTTCGCTATGCAGCCGTGGACAACTTACTTGGCCTCTCTGGGCCACATATCTTCTCATTTATGTAACATCCACCTCGCGGGCTTACTCATCCAAAAGATGCGAGCACCCTGGGTGTCAGGGTCCCTTAGCTGCTGTTTGGTCCTCTCCACGTGGGTCACTGAACAGCCTCCCAGCCCTGTCTAATCCTTGAAGAGGCCTTGAGAAGGAACGGCTCTTACCCACGTCTGCAGAGGCAGAGTGCAGCGGAGAGGTTCACTGGTTGAAGGATTAGAAGTTGCCATTCCGCAGTTCTCCCAAGGAAACCCAGGGACATATGATCTTGGTTATGGGCAGATTGTGTGGGGAGAGCTGGGTGAGGTACACGTTCCAAGAGTTGCCACGCCAGACCATCTCTCATCTCGACAACATCCACAGCCACGGCTCTGGATGAAGGACTAGTCTTGAAACTATGAAAACTTTAACACAAGCCTTAACCAAGACCCCAGACCCTATGTAGTAGCTGCACATCCCCCAGGCCACTGGAGAGCTGTGAAGGCACCTGACCCTGGGTACCGGCTGCCTCTCTAGGTCTGTGAAGGGTCTCTTGATGTCTTCCGACACTGATGCTGTCTGGGTAAAGGCAAGGCAGGCTAGCGTCCCTCATCTACACAATGGAAACAGAAGATCTAAGGCGCCTTCTCAGACTTCCCAAGCTCTGGAGCAGCTAGCTGTCCTTGGCCATGAGTCCTTCTGTATCTCCATGACCACCAATAGCTGATGACATGGGGCTGGCCTTTCCCCGCTGCCACCCCCATTTTTACAAGTGTTGATCTTGAGGTCTCCTCTGGCCTTTATGCACCCCCAGCCTCCAACATTCTACAGTCCCACTCAGGAACTCCGGAGAGAAAGTAAGTGCGGACGGCACTATAAATAAACTGTACAGTTCTGTGCAGGAAAAGCTGACTAATGACAGCATTCAGGGCTCCACAGTATGTGAGTTTGGAGCCAGAAAGACCCAAGTGTGTGTGTGTGTGTGTGTGTGTGTGTGTGTGTGTGTGTGTGTGTGTCTCTGTCTGTCTGTCTGTCTGTCTGTCTGTCTCACGCACACATTTGCTATATGACTCAGTCCCCTGTGAATCCATTTTCTTCCTGTGTTAGGGAGGAGGAACTGTATGCACCAACTGGGCTGGGCTGCAGGCCAATGTGAAGACACCTTGGTGGTGTCTGTCCCAGTCACTACTCCGAGGTGTTTAATGTGGGAAGACCCTCAAGGCCCAGACTCTAGATGATTCCAACTTTCCAGAGGACCATGTCCAAGTGTGCAGGGAAGGGTACGGCACCACGGTGACTAGAAGCAGACCTCAGGAGCTGCTTATGTGTGTCCTGGGGAGAGTGGAGCTGGAAATCAGACTCCCCAGGCTTACCGCCCCGCTCCTGGGTAGTGCCATGTGGCTTACTGGGCCTTGGTGTCCTCTTGGGAAAAATAGTGACCTGCTTCCTTTCATAAGGTCCTATATTTTACATCTGTCCTGCATTAGGCAGGCTTGACAGGGCTGAGTCTTTCAGACAGGCATGGCTGCGGCAATGGTATCCGCATTCTAGTAACAGGAAGAGCACGTTTTCAGATGCTAGTGAGACAGCCCAGTAGATAAAGCACCTGCTGTGCAAGTCTGGCGACATGGGCTCGGGTCTCCAGAACCCATGGAAAACCCAAGCAGGTGAGGTGGCCAACCTGTAATCCCAGCACTCAAGAGGTAGAGGCAGGGGCTCCTCCAGGCAAGCTGACCTAGCTGGAGTACCCAGAATCAGCAAGCCCCAGGTTCAGTGAGAGACATCAGTTTCAAGCCTTCACACTCATGCACACACATACGAGTATGCATACATACAGGTATGCACATCACACAGGCATGTACATCACACATCCATGCACACGTGTACAAATAAAGAAATGCATTTTGTATTAGCACACACTGTACACACACCCGTACTCATGAGCGCACATGCTACATAGTCACATGCATGTGCCATTACACATACATGCATGCTCACATGCAGCTGTACACACAGGCAAGCAGCAGCAGTACACTTCTTAACAGTTGAAAAGTACCCTGCTAGTTTCTGCAGAGTATGGTATGCCACGGTCCTGGCATGTTTCCCATGTGGTCCAAAAAACTTAGAATATTTACTCTGGTTCTTTACAGAAACACCCCAAACTCTACTCCACTTTCTTCCAGCCTGTTCTGTCCCCTCTCTTCTGTTTTGTTCCACGCCGTATCATTTTTTTTTTTTAAATCTGACTGTAACTTACTTAGTTGACTGCTGGCTGCCAACAGCTTCAGATCTCAATGTGAACTCCCTTCATAAGGAACAGCAAACCTCTTCATGTGACACCCCAGCTTAGCAATGTCTCCTTTCGGAGCCCGAGGAGTCCCCAAGCAATGTCCCTTCTTGGAGCCCTCAGCCAAGAGTGGAACTGCATCTAGTTGGACAGTCCTGTTACGACACTGTCCCCAGTGGTACTGTAACATTAGGGATAGTGCAGTGCCCACCCATGCTGTCCTCGGACCCATCAGAGCCTGGCCAGGGGAGCTCAGCAAATGCATCATCCCAAACCCCTCCATGACCCAACACTGGTCCTGTCCACAGTGGGACTTCCATCTTCTCCCCGCCAGCTGGTCCCTAGAGTGGCCCTGCTCCCTTCCTCCTGCAGCTCACCACACTGATGCCCCTGCTTGAGGACTGGCTGAGGCTCCTCTTAGACATGACAGTCACTTCCAACAGTCCCTTGCTAGCTCTAGGCACAGGCCAGGGCGCCTCCAAAGCTATGGTTCCGTGACCCAACTGAGCTGCTGCAAGTTCTCCACAGGCTGCTGCCCTTCGGCTCCCTTGCCTAGGAAATGGCCACAAGGCATGGCAGAAAGAGGAGCCCGTGCCCTCCACAATGCCCTGGCACACGGCCAGCCCTCTCTCGGTGGTCTCTGCATCTCTGGTACCTGGGAATGGGGAGGGTGTCTGGATGGCTCCCCAGTGCCATGGCAGGGTAAGTGGGAAGCACCTCCCTTCGTACCCAGGCTGGCTTCTGAACGGCTGAGGAGGGACAGGCCAGGTGTGAAGCTCAGGACCAGCCGCCCGCTTGCCCTGTGTACTGGCCCCTGCTTTCTAGGTTCATTTGGCTGCTGTTTTTAACCAAGAAACCCAGGTCTCAGGGCTGGACTCGCCCACACCACGCCTCAGCACCTGTCAGGCATCACCTCGCTCCGCCCCTCGCTCTGCTTCCATTTCAGAGCCACCGGAATGCTGATGGGAGCCTGCTCTGCACCCAGCCACTGCTCCCACATGCAGCCAAGAGGCCCAGGTAGCCCGTGTGCATCCCTGCCGTCTGCCACCTGTCTGTCCCAGGGTTGGCCTCTCCTCTGCATCTGCATCCAGGGCCAGTGCTGCCATCCAGTCTTTGCGCACGGCACTCTTGCACCCACCTGGCAGACCCCTGGAAGTGGATGACACTCCTTGCCATTCCATGGTAAATCAGATGGGTTCAGGGTTAAAGGGCACGAGGTCGAGGGGAAGCCAACGCTCAGGTGTCCCCTACTGAGCCGTCGTCTCTGCCCTTTGTGCGCTTTCCCTCTGGGACGGCGATACATTTTTTTTCCTGCTGCCCAAGGAGGCAGGTTCAGTGGCTCCCACGTCACAGATGAGGGAACCACATCTCAGAGAAGGCTGGTGGCCTGCCCAAGTTCTCATGCCCAGGGTAGGAGAGGACAGGGGATTTGGACCCCAGCCAAACCTACAGGAAGCTCTAGATCTGTGAACTGGGGACACGATTTAGAGGCCCCACTGCCCCACTGCCAGGCACACCAGCTCATTTCAAGAGAAATGTCCCCATCTGGTTCTAATTCACTTATACTTAATTAATCAAAGTGTTTTGTAAGAGACACTCGAGGTCCAAGAACCCCTTTCAAGCCTTTCCTTTCATTCTATTTTGTAGAAACAGAAAAATTAGGTTTCATCAAAACCCAGCGATGACGCTGGAGCCAGAGAAGCCCAGGTCCTTGAGAAGTGGACCCCAAGGGAGGCAGCACAGACCGGCATGGCTGGGCCAGGCAGATCCTTGCCCATGGTTGGATATTGGGCCAAAGGCTGAGGTCAAGGGCAGGGTGTGGAGGAGGAAGTTCAGGAAAGCAGGGAAAGATGAGCCTTCCTGCTGGCTTGGCTATCTCAGCTTAGCATCTCCCTGGGCATCAACACAGCTTGGCGGGGAGGGAGGCTGCCCTGCAACACTTCATGAATAGCCGTGTGAGTGAGCGAGCGAGTGAGCGAGCGAGTGAATGAGGCACTGCCCATATCCAAGCCTCCCTCTAAAGGACACCTTCTCTCACCAAAGTCAGATCAGAAGGCCGATGTCGGTAAGAAGCTGGAGACCACAAACACAACCTCCCAACTCATGTCTGAGAATCGATCTTCATGCACACGTCTAGGTTTGAGAAAGGTCACGCCCACCCCACCCCACCCCTCGGCCCTGGCCCCTTCATGGGCCCTGAAGCCCTGATAAACCCGACAGCCAAGAAGTCAGGCAAACCCAACATTTTCCAAAACCACTTGGCCATGATAACTGTGACTGCCTTGCAGAACAGGCTCTATAGGGAGGTGTAACCTTCACATCAGGGCCAATGGGGAAACTGAGGCTGTGGGTAGACGCGGAAGAGAAACCCTCTTATCCAAGATCACATGGGCCTGAATGGGTCAGGAGAGAGCCCGAAGCCCAGGGTTGTCTCCTTTGCATCACACGAACAGTTACAGCCTCGGTGAAGATGCCGGGCAGGTGTGCACACCTGAGGCTCAAAAGCAGCCTCTTCATCCAGTTGGATGAAGAGGGGCAGCACTCTGCTCCCAGATTCCTTAGGAGGTACTGGTAAGCTGGGCTAAGGGGAAGGACAAGCAATTTTCATGTCCCCCCCCCCCCTTTGTCCTGGTCCTTTCATCAGTGAGAAGCATTTTAGACATCTAACTCGGCTCTCCTCCAGGTAGGTAAACTGAGGTTCCGAGAAAGACAGACCCAGCTCCTAGGACCTCACAACACCCATCGTGTAAATCTGAGCCTGCTTTATTGCTCATCTGCTGTGCAGCCTTAGACACGTCAATCCCCTTCTCTGAACTTGTTTCGTCACTGGAAAGTAAGCGCCTCTCCCTGCATTTCCTGAGCTCCTGCTAAGGGGTGAATGACACAACAGACGAAGTAACTAGGATGCTTAATAGTGACCTGCACTACGAGGCCGGTTACCACACGGCAGCTAAAACTCTACCTCATTGTAACTATGGTCCTCCTGATGAGATGGAGACTGAAGTCAGTGAAAGGAAAGGATTAAAAAAAATCATTTCAGAATGGAGAAGTATCTTGGAGGGCTAACGCAGGTAAAACCGAAGTCTCGGGTGCCTTCCCTGAGGTTACCCAGCCAGAACCCTCAAAGGTGGGATGTGCACCCTGATAGGCTGGCTGCCATGCCTGGGCTCTGGACAGGAAGAAGTGGCCTTCACCTTCAGGCCCACCCCCCGCCCCCAAGTCCCTGCAGCCCACTGGAGGTCTACTTGCATCTCTATTCTCTCTGCTCTTTGTCCAACTCCCTTAGGAGTTGGCCCCCTGGGTCATGGCCTGCCACCCCATCCCATACCCGCTCTCCCACAGCCCCTCTGTGAGCCCTGCTCCCTTGCAGGAGCTACAGTGTGTGTGAAAAGCTTTCCACGCAGATGAATCTGAAGCCCTTATGGGCAAGGCTTCTCTCACTCTCTGGTATTCGGTATTCTCCAACCCAGGCTCTCAGCCAGAGATATCAAAGCTGACCTTCCACCTGCCTGTTGGACGGTTCAGCAAAGCAGCAAGCATGCACGCTGAGGTTCCTGCCGTACAGAGTGAGCCAGCCTCTTTGCCATTAGGGCATCATAGGGATCTGAGGAGACAGTGTGAGGCTGACACTGTTGTGTGTGTGTGTGTGTGTGTGTGTGTGTGTGTGTGTGTGTGTGTTTCGAGACAGGGTTTCTCTGTGTAGCCTTGGCTGTCCTGGACTCGCTTTGTAGACCAGGCTGGCCTCGAACTCACAGAGATCCACCTGCTTCTTGACACCCCATCCCCCAGTGCTGAGATTACAGGCATGCCACCACAGTGACCAGCATGAGGCTGACTTGTGGCACGGGACGGGGGGGGGGGGGGTTGGGGCCAGCTTTTAGCTGTTGATTCACAGACAGGCATCCAGAGTACCAGGGCCTGCCCTGTCCAGGCACAGCACTTGCTAGTCCTCTTGTCCTCCCTGCCAACACAGGGTCTGATAACTTTGGTTCTGCAGGGGCACCCCCAAACTCACCTTCGAAAGACAGCAAAGAACTGTGGCATAGGACCCCAAGGTCAGTGTTTACAGGGCCCAGGGACAGCTCAGAGTCTCAGGTTCAGGTTTCCTAGTGGCTCCAAGAAGTCACAAAGGGAAAATTCTTAAGGCTTCTAGAGGGGACAAATTTCTTCCAGGTCATCCCCAGAAGACTTCAACTTAAGCACAGGTCTCAGTTAGGCTCACCCAGATCACTTGGTATGGGGCGGGGAGGGGAGGGGGGTAGTTGCGGCAGGTGACTGCATGCGTCAGGATTAGTGATAAATCTCCACATAGGCCCTGGAACTACTGCTCTTGATGGACCACCCCCCACCCCGCACCCTCGCCCCTTGTCCGGTCGTGGATGCTTGGGCTGGTTTCTAAGACACTACTAGCCCTGGCTTCTAGTGCCCTGGAACCATTCTTGGGGTTTCATTGTCTGTGGAGTTACCTTGGGACACTGCTGGGAGGCTGGGGATAGTGAGCCGGACCAAACTAGCTCCTTCTCAGTGAAGTGTTGCTCGACAGCTCCCCCGTGCTACCTGAGTCAACAGTCCAGGCGCCAGGCACCAGGTAGATGTCCGCCAGGCTACCACGAGTCCGCCCGCCCGGCCGGCCGTGCAGCGCCTACCCCACCACCAGCCCGACCACATCTGTACCTTGCTTCTTCCTCCGGTACAGGGCGAGCATGTCCACCGCGTGGGCGACGAGCAGCAGCAGCAGGCAGAGTGGCGCCCGCATCTGGGCAGCCTGGTGCTCCAGGAGCCCCGACGGCCCGGCAGCCGCTGTACGGGGATGGATTGTGGCACGCGTTGAGCATCCGCGGGTCGCTGTTAGCTGCGGCCACCCGGGACCCGCCGTGCGCCCAGGGCGCGGTGGGTCGAGTGAGGGCGTCAGCGTGGCCGCGCCGCCGGGGCGGGGAGGAGCCGGCGGCTGGGCGGCGCCTAACCCTCGGGGGGCCCGTGCGGGTGCTGGCGGTCCTGCTCGCCCCGCGCAGTCCCACGCCCCTCGCACGAGCTTAGGCCGGCTGCAGGTATGCTCGCGCACACGCAGTACTGCACAAACACCGGGACAGACTCCCCCTCTGCCATTTTTGGTCTTCCTCCTCCTCCTGCCCCCAAGACTCTCCTGGATTGTTTTTCTCCTTGTCCCCTGACTGCCCCTTGGCCTCTCTCTGGAGCACTGTCTCCACCTGGCTGGGCTTGGGTTCTCTGGTGTCTGCCTCCCCATCTTTCAGCTTGGAAGTGTGAGCCCGCTGCTGCTCCATTCTTCCCATTTTCTTTCTAGATATCCTAAACATTTTGTGCGTACCCTGAGCGTTTCCTGCTGCAGCCTTGGGGAGCCCCTACACTTTGACCCAGTGTCTAACATGTCATAAATCTGCTTATTAAGGGGCCTGGGACCCGGGAGTGTATTTCTTCTTCCAGTCTTATCTCCAGGATTGGGGTTGATTTTAACCTTTTCAGTGTCAAATTGCTCCTCCAATAAAACAGTATCCTCCTGCCTCCTGTTACCCTGTGAACCAAGCCCAACCGCAGCGAAGCTGCCACAGACTTGTGTCTGAGACTTTACAAGCCCTAAAAGCTTCAGAGCAGCTAACTTTCTGTTTTGACTGATTGTCCATCCCAGGTGTCTCTAGGGGACACTTAGAGAGACCAAGTGACAGCAGGTCAACCTCCTTTCAGCCTCTTTCTCAGCACACAGTCTCATCACAGAGGAGTGGAGAGAGCCTTGGAGACCTAAAGGACAATCAAGCTTCCTGTTTGCTCCAGGTGTGACTGACAGGAAGGGGTCCTGGAGCCACTGTCCTTCTGCCCCTACACCCCAGCCCACATGAACATACCTACCGCTGGTCAGCTGCAGGCAAACACCTCCCGGCGCCTTCTCTGCTGGGTTCTGATGCCTCAAGTCTCCACCATCTCAAGGTGTTTTGCAAGCGTGTCAAGCCTTTTCTGTTTGTTTTTGTAAGACGGTGTGTTATGTATCCCAGGCTAAGAATGACCTTGAACTCCTGAGCGTATTTCCTCCGCTTCTCAAGTGTTGATGTTACAGGTGTAACATCCTCTTACATCCTGGCCACTCCATGGAGTGGTGGCCTAATGCCACTCCTCCACTGAGGCTTGCAGGACCTAGGCATGGTTTGACCCTCCTCCAGGAAGTTCTCCCTAATTCTCCGTCCAGTACCTCCCCTGGGCATCCGTAATTCCCTGTTTTAGCCGTCTTAACACACTGATAAATAGACATTTCTGTTTCTTCCTCTGCCCCACCTTCCCATGCCTCCCCTTGGTTCCCACTCCTCAGGTATAGGTCCTTTACAGGCCTTCCGCTGTGGCTCAGTCTAGAAAATTCTTCTCCAGGCCCCTCCCCCTCCCCCCCCCAGAACTTGGCTCCAGCATGGCCTCACCCAGAAACCCTCTCCCATCACTGCAGAAGTACAGGACACTCACTCAGCTTGCCATCTCATCCTCCTCTGCTCTCTCCCATGCCAGGCACCTTTGGCCTGCTTCAGGCTGCAGCTCACTTGCTTGTGAGAGACAGGGTAGCAACCATCCGTGTCTTCTCCACCTGCCCGGTGCATAAAGTGATTACTCAATATTCTTTTTTTTTTATATAAATATTTTTTATTTATTTAATTTATGGGTGTTGGTGTGAGGGTGTCAGATCTTGGAGTTACAGACAGTTGTGAGCTGCCCTAGTGGGTGCTGGGAATTGAACCCGGGTCCTTTGGAAGAGCAGGCAGTGCTCTTAACCACTGAGCCATCTCTCCAGCCCCTCAATATTCTTGAAATGAGTAAAAGTATGAGTGAGTGAGTTGAACGAATGAACTGCTGAGCCTTCGTTAATCCCCAGATTTCTTGTGGGACCTTTGCTGTGGTTTGAATGAAAATGTTCCCCATGGCCTCTGGTGTTGAGTACTTGGTCCCTAGTTGGTAGTGGGGCTTGAGTAGGCTTAGGAGGTGTGGCCTTGTGGAAGGAAGTATGTCACTGGGGGCGGGCCTTGGGGTTTAAAGCCTGACACCATTCCCTGTTCTCTCTCTGTCTGTCTCTCTGTCTCTCTGTCTCTCTCTCTCTTTCTCCTGTTTGCAACTTGTGATGTGGGCTCTCAGCTTTCAGCTGCCTCTACCGTGTCTGCTATGTTGTTTCCACCATTATGTACCCTGAAATCCTAGAACCCTAAGAACAAATGAACCCTTCCTCCTATAAGTTACCTTGGTCACAGTGTTTTGGCACAGAGATAGAAAAGTAACACCTCAAGAATTTTCTAATCTTGTAAGCCCCTCCAGCATCTGATTTTGAGGAATCCAAGGCCCCAAAGTCAGGGGATGTTTTCCCTTCCTTAGATGCTCAGGGGGTTTCACTGCCATCTTTAGGGGTTGTCGAGTACCTCAGCTTGCCATCCAGACCCTCCCCAGTATAACTGCCTGGGGAGGACATTAAATAACTGCCTCGCGGGGACACTAAAGCCAGGGGTGCTGATGTCTCTGTAGGAGCAGTGGGGCCAAGGGTGTAGGGGCTACTGGGCGCTATCAGGCATAGCGGCTTATAGCATATGCTGTAGGCTAAATCCTCTCAGACTCATAGGCTCAGCTACGATGGGGGCATCGTTCACACAGCAGTCCCTCCTCAGCCATGGTTTTCTTTTCCACAACTTGAGGTAATGTCAGTTGATAAAGTTTGCGCATATGAAATGGAAAAATTACAGAAATAAGTATTCATAAGTTTTAAATTGTGGCCTGTTTTGAGTAATGCACGCCTCCTGTTTAACTGGTCCTGGGTTCACGTAACACCATGTTCAAGCGTATGCACTCTGTATATTCGTCAACTTCCTGTCAATTACTTAGTTGGCTAGGCAGTGCTTGTATTCAAGTCAGCGCGGTCTTTTATTAATGGTCCCAAGTGATGACACCAGCGATTCACGTATGCGAGGAAGGAGCCAGGAAGTGCTCCCTTTAAGTAGAAAGGTGAACCAAAATAGGCTATCATGAATGGGAGGGTATATTATATCCATTTGGCCTTTTATTAAAGTATATTGTTACATTTTTTTCTCTATTTTAATTAGCTGGTGTTGTTAATTTGTACTGTGTCTAATTTACAAATGGAACTTTATCATAGGTTGGATGTATAGGAGCAACAGTGTACATATAGGTGTGTATACTTTGTTTCAGACATGCACTAGGTATCTGGAAGAAGGGAACTGCTCTACATAGTTTCAAGTTTCCTGAGAAGGGCACTGGTTTATGGAGAGGGCAGAGCTGTTCACTTATGTCCTGTTGACCAGCACTCTGCTTTCTTGCATGGGTGCCTGGGAAATGTAGTCTTGCCCACTAGCTGGAGTCCACACAGTAGCAACAGGAAGAGTGGGTGGACATCTGCAACCAGGACACCTGGGCTTTCCATCAGGCTGAGTCCAGGCTCCCCTGAGCCTTCTCAGATGACCACCAGCCCAGGCTTGCCAGCCACTGTATTGTTTCCAGAATGCTGTGTTATCCCACTGCGTGGGGGCTTGCTTTCAGCATCACCACCGTCAAGATTCCTAACAGAGCCACTACCACAGGACTCCATCGTGGTCCCCTCATGGCTCTGCCCTTCCTCACCCTAGCAACCACTCATCTGTTCCCCATCTCTGTAATTACGTTGTTACACAAATATTATGTAATGGGATTGTGAAGTGTGTACCGTTTGAGACAGGCTTTCTGAACTCAGCACAATTCCCCTGAGCCCCATCCCATTTTGCCCACATGCTACAGTCAACTGCTCTTTACTGATGAGTGGCCTTCCATGATGGTGGACATCAAGTGTGGCCATCTAGCCATTTACTCTGTTAAAGACATTCGTGCCATTTTCAAATTTGGTTATCAAGAACAAAGCCGCTGTCTTTCTAAAAAAAAAAAATGTACTAGATAAAAAAAAAAGCTCTGTGTTTGATATTGTGATTTCCAAATGTTTGCTCCTGCTCTGTAATTTGTCTTTTCATTTGCTTACCAGACTCTCTCACAGAGCAAAGATGTTTAACATCAATGGAGTCTAGTTGATCAGCCTTTCCTTGCCATAAATTATACTTTGTGTTCTAGTTTGCTTTCCTGTTGCAGTGACAAACACCACGACCAAAAGCAAGCTGGGCAGGAAATGGTTTATCTCATTGTACAGGTTGTGGTCCACCACTGAGGGAGTCAGGGCAGGAGCTCAAGGCAGGATCTTGAAGAGAAACCATGGAGGAACACCACTGGCTGGGTTGCTCTGCTAGCTTAAGGGATGGTATTGCCCATAGTGGACTAGGCCCTTTGACATCAATTAGCAGTTATGAAAATGCCCCCACAGACATGCCCACAGGCCAGTCTGAGGGGGGCAGGTCCTCATCTGAGTTTCCTTCGTCCAACGTGTGTCAAGGTGACAACCAAGTTTAGCCATCACACTTCAGGTTTCAAGTCCAAGAACGTTTTCTAGAGCCAGGTGTCGAAGGCTTTCTCCTATGATTTCCTAAAAAGATATGGCACTGAGTGGTGGTGGCACACACCTGTACTCCCAACACTCAGGGGGACAGCCTGGTTTATAGAACTAGTTCCAGGACAGCTAGGGCTACACGAAGAAACCATGTCCTGAAAAACAAAACAAAACAAAACAAACAGACAAAAAAAAAAAAAAAGAAAAAACTCAATAAACAACCAAACAAATAAGATATGTCTATGACCATGATTTGCTTTGAATTTGTTTTTGTGAAAAGTGTGGGGCTTAGGTCAAGGTTCACCTTCCCCTTGGGAATACCCAGTTGCTCCCATAGATTGTAGTTTTGTTTAGTATTCTGCCTCCATTTGAACTTCTTTCACTCTTTTATCACAAGTTAAGAGGGTATATTGATATGCATCTGTTTTGGGATTTTTCTATCCTGCTCTGTGGACTGTATGTCTTTTTGCCTATCTACACTAGGGGCTTTGGAGATGGCTAAGTCAACAATGTACTTGCCAATATAAGCATATAGACCTGAGATCCCAGCACCTGTGAATAAAGATGGACTTAGCTTGCCTGCAATTGCAGTGCCGGGGAAGTGAAGTCGGGAAGTCCTCAGGGATCTAGCCCAGTCAGTAAGCCTGAGGTTTAAGATAGAAAGAAACAGAAAACACCCAACATTGACCTCTTGCCTCTACATGTAAATCACAGGCACACGTGAGCAAGCACACACACACACACACACACACACATGCATACACACTACTACTACTACTCCTGTTACTACATTGTCTTGATTACTGTGACTATACAGTAAGGTCTTGAATTTAGTTAGGCCCATTCCTCTTACTTAGCTCTTTTTCAAAATTATTCTAGCTGTTCTACTTCTTTTGTCTTCCTATATACATGGAAACAAACTCCTGAAATGACTTAGTTAGTATCTATTAAAAAAAAAAACCTTACTGAGAATTATATTGCTTTTGTCTATCAATTTGGGAGAAATATCTTCAATCTCCTGAGTTGTCGCATGCACAGGAGACATGGTGCGTGTCTCTGTCTACCTCCTTTGGTTTCTTAAGTCAGAGTTTCACCATTTTAACACAGCATTCACGTCTGTGTTTTGTCAGGTTCAAATTAATTTCATTTCTTTGTTCTACTAACAAGTTTAAATGCTGTTGGGATTTTAAATTTTGCTGTCTCCATCTTCATTGCTAATATAGAAATATAGACAAGTTTGTGTATTGACCTTATATCTTGTCACTTTGCTAAACTTGATTAGTTCTGGGAGCGCATATATATTCATAAAACTAGCATATATATATATATATATATTATTCTGTATATAAAGTTTTGTCATAGATGGTCATAGGGACCATTTTCCTTTCTTTCTGAACTTGGTGCCTCTTTTTCTTTGTTTTTTCCTTATTGAACGGTGACAACTTCCAGCGCTATGCTGACAGGGACGGATGAGAACAGACACCCTTGTCTTGTTCCCGTTCTGAGTGGGAAGACATCCAGTCCTCACCAGTGAGCATGACATTACCAGTCAGGCTTTTGTGGATGTTTTTCATCAAGTTGTGGAAACTCTTCTGGTTGCTGTTTTCTGGTTGGTAAAATTATGAATGGATTTTGGGTTTCTCAGTTTTTGTGCATATTGATATAACCATTTAACTTTTCTTTTTTACCTTTGGGTATCATACATTACCTCCTCTAGTGGAACAAGCCCCGCATGGGCATGGTTTCCTTAGCTCTTTTTTTCCTGAATGTTTTTAAGGACTTCTGCGAGCATGTTTTTGAAGGTTCATGGCATGTGTCTTCCCTTTGTGTTCTCTCTTGGCCTGATTCAAGTATCGGCGCTTAATAGAAGTCTTGGAAACCACAGAAGAGCAAAGCAGACAGAAAGAAATTGCAAAGGCTCTGAGGACTGCCCTGATGTTGTGATTTAACTCCTTAATTAATTAATTAGGGTTTTTGAGGCAGGGCCTCACCATGTAGCCCCAGGTGTTCTGGAACTTGCTCTGTAGACCAGGCTGGCTTTGACCTCACAGAGATCCACCTACCTCTGCCTCCCAAGTACCGGGTTTAAGGCGTGCGCCACCACCCTGGCTTTATCCTGTCCTTGTAACTCAGTGCTTGAAGGTCCCTTGGAGGCACCCTTGTGCTCCACTTCAGTGATGAGGACTATTAAATCACATGGTGTAAAAGCCGGGGTTGTAACTCAGTGATAGAGCACTTGCCTAGTATGTCCTAAGGCCCTGGGTTTGATCCCCAGCACATAAGAGCAAACAAACAAATTTTAGTACATAAAAAGAAACGATGTAATAAGACTTGACATTTCCTGACATAAAAGCCCAAATATCCAGGATATAATAGAGAATTATTTGTCATAACGAGAATCAGATAACCACAATTTTAATGAGAAAGTACACTCAACTGATGCTAATATCAAGATAATTAAGATGTTGAAATCGTCTGACGAGGATTTTGAAGCAGCCGTCATAACAGTGTTCTTGTATGGAAACACAAATTCTCTTGAAACAAATAAAAGCATAGAAAGCCATGGCAAGGGGGAGAAAAAGGAACCAAATAGAAATCACGAAGCTAAAAAAAAAATAATTGGAAAAAACAACTTGCTAATAGACTCAATAATAGAGTAGAAATGAGCAGTGATGGACGTAGCCCAGATCCCTCCCCCAAGGGACAGGGTGGCCACAGCATTTCCCAGGCACTGTCCCCTCCTGCAGGAACTGGGGATTGCAATCTCGGCTGCAGGTGGTGGTGACTGAGCAGCTGACCTTGCTGGGCCAACTTCCTTTCTGTTTCGTGCCTATTTCCTGTCCTGTGCAGGATAGGGGATCAGTTTCCACGTGAACTTCACCACAACTCTTGAGGGCACTATCTGCCAAGGCAGTTCTTAGACCAAGGCAGGACAAGAGCTTAGGGTAAGTTGTAGGCAGTGCAGGAGAGCTGGGAGCAACTCTGAACCCAGAGAATGTTCTAACTGCGTGAGGTAAGCAGAGATGTTGAATCTCTCAGCCTCTCCCCAGGACTTCACATCAGTCCCCTTTTCAGTGAAAACCCTGAAACCTGTACCTTCATTTCTTGTGTGTCTGGCTTTCTGGGAATGGGGTCAGGGAGCAAAAAGGCCTTCCTTATTCAGGCACACAGTTTCAAGCCAGCCTGCCCCTCCTGTGCTAACCGCTGAGGAACCCCGAGGAACCCCAGCCTCCATCCACCACCGACTGGCGTGTTGTTATTTTAATACTAGTGAAATACATTGAAAGATTACCCACAAAATACAGGTTATGAGCATCTTGCTTGAAACTTTTTTCCATAAACAAAGGAGTTTGATGAGATGGCTCAGTACCACTCTGGGACTCTCTTAACCCTCTGTGTCCTATGTGAGTGTAGAATCCGCTGGGGGCGTGGCCTGTTAGGCAAAGACAGACTGCTGGGAGCCATGGCCACCTCTAGGGTTCCATACTGACCAGTGTCTACCACTCTGCTCCATGAAGAATCCCCCTGGACACAGCCCCTACCCTCTTTCTCAGTTCCCACAATAGGCATAGACTCGCAAGCCACGGTCCCTCATTGAAGCTGACTTCCCAGTTGAAGTATTGCTTAATTGATCCCTGCCTCAGTTTCTCCACAGAAAACAGGGCTAACATAAGTCCACAAGATTACAATAGCAAGGCAGGCAAATGGCTCCGTGGGTAAAGCCTTTTCCATGGGAACATGATGGCCTGGTGGCCTGACTTTGATCCCCAGAACCCAGAAGGAGAGAATGGCATTAGCTAAATATATGTGGCGTTCATAGAGGGCAGCAGGGCAGCACGAGGTCGTGCCGTGCCGTGGAGCTTTAGCTAGTGCTGGTTTCCCAGGTAGAAGAGGGAGCAGAAGTTACAGAAGTTACAGAGAACTAAGTAAAGTGGGCGTGGCATCCTAACTTTTCTCCGGGGCACTTACACAAACCTCTGCGGTTCACAAAGCTTGCAGGTCTGTGCTGCCTCACACGGCCTGATGCTGAACTCTGGTGGGCTTCAGGGCAGGAGCTATGAAAACTAGCGTCTGGCAGGCAAACTGACTCAGACTCTGGGAAGGGCAAGAGCCAGGCTCCATTTTAGTTAGACTGGGGACCCAGGATGGATCCTGATCCTTGTCACACACTGAAACTTGGACCCAATCCGAGAATGGTCTAGCTTGCTTTCTATTGCTGTGATAAAACACTGTGACCAAAGAAACTTGCAGGAGGAAACGGTTTATTTGATCTTACAGTTCACAGCCAGTCATCAAGGGAAGTCAGGCAGGCACTTCAGGCAGAAACCGTGGAGGAACCCTGCCTACTGGTTTTTGCCCCAGGTTCACCTTCATCTGCGGTTCGTATGCAGCCCTTGCCTCCCTGTCCAGGGATGGTATCACCAGCCCACAGCGGGCTGCGTCCTCTTACATCAATTAGCAACTCAGAAGAGGCTCCATCGACATGCTCACATACACAATTTCTTGGAAGCAATTCCTCAAATGAGGTTCTGTCTTCCCCAGCTATGTCAAGTTGACAAGCAAAAATTAGCCATTACACAGGTGCAGTGAACCTGATCCAAGGAAGAGCTCTGGCCATGTTATTTATTATAGCCTGAAGCCAAGGTAAAAGCAAACAAACAAACAAACAAACAAACAAACAAACTCAATTTTCATAGAACTCAGAGCCTTGAACACTGTTTTGTACCAGCCCGTGACTCCAGCCCCAGGCTGGATTTTGATGCTTGTGATAGTCTGATCCCTAATCCTTGAGACAGACTGAATCTAATATTGACCCCCATATTGACTCAGGATCTCGGCTCCATGCTGAGCCCTAGCTCTGGCCACTGTCTAAGCACATTGGGGAATGCTGACTTAGATGTCCACCTTTACTGCCACCTGTTCTCTCCCAGGTTACTCATATGTCCAGGAAACAGTGAACCAGAAGATGGAAAGGTCCAGGTGTCATGACAAGGTTCATAAGCCATCACAGGAGTCTGACCCTCTCTTACCTCCTGTGTTTGCAATTCCCAGTTGTACCCCAGGGAGAGAAGCCCCAAAGGTCCAAGGCTTCCGATGCCAGAGTGATGACGCGCACTATTGTCTGGGTGGTTTTCCACTTTGATTATTGAATAAGTCATTTCTGGTTTTGTGTCCAGCCTTGGTCAGCCTGGGGTAGCATTTTTCTTTTCTCTCTGTTGGAAGTTGTGACACTCTTTCAAACAAAGGGCGAACTGGAAAAACAACAGTGAAAATATTTCCAAAATATGTTCACAGTCAAGTTGATCCCTTGGCAATTGACTGAGGAGAGGAGAGAAGGATTGAAACGTTTTCCATCAGGAGGGGACAGTAGGTCTGTGGTGGGTGGGGGACAGGGATAGGAATGTGGGGGCTGACCAGGGCTGCCAGTCCTTACGCCGAAGAAGTGAAGGACGGAAAGAGACAAGGGTGGAAGGCTGAGCCCTTGAAGGCGAAGAGGCAAACCACAGGGACGCTCCAGTGTCCTGACTCTGGAAGGCGCAGATGAGAACAAGCTGGGTGTCCTGCAATCGAGAGTCCCCAACACCTGCCTGAGGACAAGTTGGCTGTGAGATGACAACTTCTTCCTTTGTTGTTTTTTGTGACCACTCTCAGTGAGATGACAGGAGAGTTTGATGAGCCCAGAAGCCAGAGTCAAGTCACCGGTGGCCACTTATCACTTGTATGATTTGGGCAAAGTGCTGAGCCACTTGGAACCTCCATTTTCTTATCTTTAAAATCTCTCTCTCTCTCTCTCTCTCTCTCTCTCTCTCTCTCTCTCTCTCTCTCTCTCTCTCTCTCTCTTTCTCTCTGTCATTGGTATCCTAACTCCTCTCCCTTTCCATTCCCACAATAAATCTCCTTTCATACCAGAAATAAAATGAAATGGAAATAGAGATTGTTTGTTTTTTTCTATTTACTTTTTATTCATAATCATAAACTTAACTCTGCAGTCCAGCTAAACTTGGAGGAGAATGAGGACAATATGGAACCCAAAGAACTTCAGTGAGAGCACAGATTACAGCGTACTGGGAGCAGATGGGGTTGGGGGGCTCTCCTGAGCTATAGAAGGAACGGTCTGGTGGGTAAGGTGACCACAAGTCGAAAGAATTAGAGTTGTCCATAGTTGGAAATGGTGCTCTTCCTGCTGGTCTTGCCATTGCTGGACACAAGCGCTCCATGGCTTCCACAATGCTCATGCCTTCTTCTACCTTACCAGAGACCACATGCTTGCCATCCAGCCTCTCAGTCTTGGCAGTGTAGATTAAAAAACTGGGAACCATTTATGTTTGGTCCAGCATTTGTCATGGACAAGGTTCCAGGACCTATATTCTTCAGGATGAAGCTCTCATCCTCAAATTTCTCCCCCTGGATGGATCTGCCACCAGTGCCGTTATGGTGTGTGAAGTCACCACCCTGGCACGCGAATCCTGGAATAATTCTGTGAAAGCAGGAGAACCCTTATATCAAAATCCTTTCTTACCATGCTCAGAGCATGTAAGTTTTCTACTGTCTTTGGAACTTTGTCTGCAAAAAGCATGAAGAAGATGTGGCCCACGGGCTCGCCATTGAGCACCATGTCGAAGAACGTGGTGGGGTTGACCATGGCTGCAGCGAGAGATGACAGGGGACAGTGGCATCTGCCGATATTGGGTTTTGAAGATTAGATTTGGTAACACGTGTGGCTCCTAGTGAATGACAGGTGTGTTAGTCACTTTTCCTGTTGCTGTTTGAAAGTACAATCCTTGACAGAGAAGTCAAGGCCACAGGAGCCTGAGACAGCTGGCCACATTTCATCTGCGGTCAGCAGAGCAAACTGTGGCATCCAGGTTGCTTTCTTCTTTTTATCCAATGGGGGACTCAGCCCATGGTATGGTGCCACTCACATTTAGATAGGCTTCTCCCCCCCGCCGACAAGCTCCTTGCCACATATTCCAAGACCTTGCACTGGGTCTCCCCTTCCATATTTGGTTCCTGAAGTCATCTCTGGCCTAGAGAGAGCTTCCTTTTCATTATCGCTTGTCTGAGTTGCACCTACTTTTCCAGACTCAGGTCAAGTTCATCTCCAGAAAATTCTACAGACCACATTCATCCTGGGAGTGTTCTTCGGGACTGAGCCTGCTCCTGTCTGTGGCACGGATGGCACTGGGCTTTCCTTCCTGTTTATCTGGTAGATGGCTATGTTAGTATTCCTTCTGGGTGTGGCCTTGAGAGCTGGGAACACAGTGTAGTGAACCTCAGCGGCTCTCTGCACAGGCCTCTTCCTGGGGTAATTTGCGCATCTTCCCAGCATGGCATCTGACTTCCCAGGATAGACGTGCATTGCAAACATGCATAAGTTTACTTGTCACAATAGCCTTAAGTGACAGATACATTATTACACGTGTTTCTCAGCAGAAGAAGCCATAGGTCTGAGAAAGAATGCCTTTTACCTATGTCAGGGACAGATCTAGGACAAAGCCTCAGGTTCTCCTACTCCTAAATCCATGCTCTTCATAGAGGTATCCAGCCCTGGGATCACCTGGGTCCTAGTTAGACACCCCCCTGGCTGGGAGGAGGTCCCGCTCTCCTCTGTTCCTCCTGTGGCTTCCGCCTTCCTCAGACCATTGTCAAATGAATCACTGGACTGCCATCTCCTTCCATCTAGCTGTGTAATCTACCCAGACTCTCCCAGTTCTGCTGCCTGGGTCTCTCCAGCCATTTGGTTGGAGACAGAATGCAAGGCATACCCCCTGTGGTGGTCCTTGGTGGCGTGTCCTGTGCTCTGTGGCTTTCCTTTGCTCTTCTGAGATTGATGAAAACATAAAAGCTGGTCCTGAAGCTAGAGGAAGACCTGAGCAACCACTGGGAGGATGGTAAGCACACTTCATGGGAAAGCCACACCACTGCTGCCATGGTGGTGTCGGCAGCAGTGATTTCATCTCCTGGTCCCCGGTGCTTTGGTATCTAACACAAGCCTCTGACATGTTGACAGCTGGGCTGCGGCCTCCCTTTGGCATCAGCTTCCTCATCTCCAGGAAGCTGGAGGAGGCTCAAGAACATCATATCGTCAACTTCCTGACATTACAGTTGTTCCTCACAAGCTGCTGTACCATGATAGCCGATGGGACCCATGATGCTCCAACGGGAGCCAAGGTGGCGAGGATCACAGGGTGGTGGGAGGAGATGCCCTGGGGAACAACCAGTGAGCAAGCAAAAGAAAGGCCCGTGTTATCGCTTGTGCATCGGAGAAGCCCTGTGAGGTAGGATTTGGTGTGTGTTGAGCAGATGTGCAGAGAGTGAGTCAGAGAACACAAGTAGCTCAGCCAAGGTCATGAGTGGGAAGACTGGAACAAAGGCCAGGGGACCAGAGGACTTCAAACCCAGCTCTTTCCATTCTCCTCACCAATATGTCCCTCCCCCCACTAACCTGTGACTACCCCCCCCCCCATCTTGATCACCCACACCCACCTGGCATCACCCACCCTCTGTTGTAGAGCCTGGTCTTCCAAGCAAACCAGCCACCATCTTCATGTGATCAGCAGTGCCTGACTCAAGGGATCATCAGGATTGAGTGTGTTGACTACTAATGCTCCCACAGAGAAAGGATAGACTGGGTAGGGACCCTCACCAGGGAATCTAGCCACACCTGCTGGTCTTTTATATCCCATTCTGCCCTAAGTGCACATCCCCCTAAGGCTTTGGGGTTTTAAAAAATATATATGGTCTGGAGAAAGTTAATTGAAGGGAAATGGCTGTTGGGAAGCTGTCATCCATGTTGGGTGAAAACTTTCCAGTGGGTCTGCTTTGGGGTCACCCTTGCTCCAGTGGCCAAACCCTTACTCATGTCCTATAAACTCAATAAATTCATTGGGTTCCCAATGTCAACTTTGGTGGAATCATACTTTGGTTTGTCACTGGGACCTTAAAGGAGGGCGTGGACATTCTGTGTATCTCCCTAAGGAGGGGGGTTCTTGAAACAGATCCCATCCCACCCCCATCTACAGATGCCCATCTGATTTGGGATCACTTACCTTGCTGTCTTGTAGACAACTGCTCAAGGCTCAGTGTCTGCTGGTCTCTATTGCAGGGGCTCAGGTCTGACTTTGAGTGAGACAAAGCCCTGCCCCCCCCCCACCCCAGAGCTCCTTGGTTGTAGAAGGCAGACAACTGCCAAATAATTACACACTGTACCTAAGGCATAAGAGTGCAGCAAAGAGAAGTAAACCAGGAGTAACTGAGACAGACCGGTGGTTTATGAAGCGCTTTCTGACAAGGTGACCCTTGAGCAAATGCCTAAAGAAAGTGAGGGAGTGAAGCCCCCAACAATGTGGGAGAAAGGAAGAGGGAACAGCCGTGCAAAGGCCCCGAGGCGGAACTGAGTTAGAAGGGCTGCTGTGAGGGAAGAGAGATGAGATGGAAGGAGAAACACGGGCTGACAGGAACTGGCTTCAGTCCACATGAATTTGGGCCTTCACCGTGCTGGAATGAATTCTTATCTGCCAGGGAAAGGGCCATAGCCATCCTGACATGAGTGCTCCCCAGTCTCTTCCCTCTTCAGTGGCACCCACAGTCAGAACAGAGGCCGGAAGGCTGAGGTCTGCAACAGCTTATGCAGGAGCTGTCTGTCTTTTAGGGAGGGGAGCGTCACAGCCTTCAGCCTTCTATATCATCTCCATCAGCTCCATTTATAGAGGAGAAAACTGAGCCACGGAGAGGTTGTGTAGCTTGTTGGAGGCCACATGCCAAATTCTCCCAGCTCTTATATCCTTCCTCAAGTTTGGATATTGAATACCTCTAAGATGCCCTTGTGTGAAAATCCAGGTCCATCATAGTGCACTACTGGTAGGTGAGGGAGCCTTTATGTCAAGCCCTTAGGTCTTTGGGGTGTTGTCTCGGGTTGTAGACCCCAGTCCTCTCCTTTTCCTCAAGACCAGGTTCGCAGTTTCCTCCGCTTTGTGCTCCTGGTCACTGCCATTTTGTGCCCTTCTGGAGGCCTGAAAGAGATGAGCCAACTAGTAAAAGGCTAGTACATAGAAAGCCAGGAACCAGAGCCAACCTTCTTTCTCTCGAAGCAGATAGCCTCAGGTGTGTTGTTACAGCAACAGAAAGCTAGCACAGTCCCCCATCGGGTCTTTCGAAACCTTATTTGCTGGTGGACCATGGAAGGGAGGCCCTGGGAGAGCCCCACACAGCTGGTCTGGGAGGAGATGCCATCCACCCAGCCCTGCCACCATCCCACGGCTGATAGCAGATGTGGCCTCTAGGCTACTCTTAGAGAACATGAAGTCGGGCTTCTCAGCCCTTCTTGGCAGGAGAAGGACACCAACCATGGATCCCTCTGCTTGATGGTTTAACCTGAAGCTTGGGAAGAGATGTGTTCTCCGACCTTCGCTTGAAAAATGAAGCACTTTTCCTGTAGTTGTCGCTGCCTTTGGGAGCTGGAGGCTAGGGCTTCCCTGTGTCCACCATGGGTTGGTAGCTGCCCCAGCAGTCATGGCTTGGGGAACTGGAGGCTGAATAAGTTGATGGAGTTCTCAGTTGATAGTTCTAGTGGTTTCTCTGCCCCTGTTATACGAAGGGTCTGAGGCAGCCTGGGGAGGAAGGGAAGGCGGAAGCTGGTCATCTGCTTGTTGGGAACAGCAAGGAATGCAAAAAGAGGAACCCAGCTGCTCCCTGCCTGGGAAGAAAGCTCGGTATGGAAGTAATTCTGCCACGCCGGCCGGCCTCCTCCGAGCACTGCCCAAATGCTTTTCCGATTTCCAAACTTAATTAGGAGCCATTGCTGCAGTGTGAGTCACCACTTAATAATGAGGGTGTTTATTAAGAAATGGGTGGAAAGAGCACAGGGCGGTTGGATCATTCAACTTCCAGTTGTTTGAGGTCCTGGCTGTGTGGTCTTGAGTGAGCTACTTGCCCTCTCTGAACCATTTTCTCATCTGAAAGTTAAAATTCACCTAGGAAGAACTGAGGGAGGGGGATGCTAATGCATCGAGGATGTAAAGTCTGCCAGTGGGGCTGGGAAGAGGGCTCAGTCAGCACAGTGCTTGGTGTGCAAGCCTGAGGACCTGAGTTTGATTTCCTAGCACCCGCGTCAAAAGCCAGGCATGCGGCAGACATCTATAAACCCAACTTGGGGGAATCAGAGACAAGATTCCTAGGGCATGCTGGCCGGCAGGGCAGGCCGAACCTGTAAGCACTAGATTCCATGAGAGATCCTTGCTTCAAAAAACCATTGTAGAGAGAGTGAGTGAGGAAGACGTTTGAGTTCAACCTGGCCTCCACAGCAGGTGTTTAATAAATAACCTTTCCCCCCTTCAACTGCTCTCTTTCAAAATGAGCAGGAGGGTTTTCACTTTCTCCACCATGAATGTTCACCCCTCAGAAGGTCCCAGCCATGCCAGCAGTGGCGACTGAGGTCTAATCCACTGTACCTTCTGCGCCCCCCGCCCCAGGGCTCTGTGTCTCCCAGTAGAGCCAAGCACTCCTACTAAACATCTTTGGATGGGGTGGGAGAGTCCAGAAGGCATCCTGGGTTGGAGTCTCAGAGAAAGGATCCCCATGGGAGAAATGCTGGCATCTGGTGAGGTGATGGCCAGGAGAAGAGCTAGAAAAAACTGGGCAGAGAGCCAGAGCTTGGGGGGGGGGGCGGTGTCACCATGGAGAGTGTGCGGAGAGGAGCAGTTCTTTTAGAAGCTGAGAGCCACCATGCTGAGCTGCCTCTGGGACAATTACAGCTTCCCTGTCCTCCTGGGAGTCCTCTGCTTTCTGGGTCCATGAGCTTCTGTCACTCAGGGTGCTTGCCAATCGCACTGGCCTCTTTCTTGTTTCTAAGGAGCCCTGCTCTGGTTTCCATCACTCTTGCCTAGAAGCAGGGGGTGGGGGGTTCCATGTGGGGACGTTGGGGAGAGTCTCTCTCTTCAGGAGGCTGTTGCTGGTGCCATGTTTATGCCTTGTTGAACAAAGCTGCTGAAGCAGGAGAGGAAGACACCCAAGGTCAACCTCTGGCTTACACACACACACACACACACACACACACACACACACACACACACACACACACACACGAGCACGCACACACACACATGCATGCACACACACGTGCACACACACACACACACATGTAAACACACACAAACTTGATTTAAGAACAATATATGTTTAAAATATGCACAGACAAGTAAGCAAGCTGAAGAGCCTTCCAGCCTGTCAACATCCCAATAAGGAGCACTTAGCTGAAGAAAAACAAACTATTGGTCACATCCGGGTTCCCACCCTACCCCTCGCCTTCTATAGTAGTGCCTCTCAATCTGTGGGCTGCGATCCTCTGGGGGGTTGAATGAATCTTTCACGGAGTTTGCATACCAGATCTCCTACAAATCAGATATTTACATTACGTGTTCATAACAGTAGCAAAAATTACAGTTATGAAGGTAGCAACAAAATAATTGGGGTTGGGGGTCATCAGAATATGCAGATGTGTATAAAAAGGTCACATCATTATGAAGGTTGAGAACCACTGCTTTAGGGGGTGGCTATCTTTAGCCTCTGCCATCTTAGACTGATTTCACCCATCTTTAAACTTGAGGTGTAAGCAAAACAGAGGTCAATGTGAATCTTCCTTCTTTTGAGCCACGTTTTGCCACGCCTTCTACAAAGGGGTGGGCAACTTTGCTTTAATAAATTTATACAGTAATATATTTCTGTGCATTTCAAATATTCAGATGAAATTTATCACTCGAATTTTGCTTATGGATAATTGTCATTTATTCTTTAAGATCGACCCATACTAGCTCTGTGTGTAACACTGGCTGGGGTCACAACTAACTAACTCTCTCTGGCGGGGGGGGGGGGGGGGGGAAGGGGGGTTGCTGCTCAGGTCTGAGGCTGCTCTTTCCTGACCCTCAGAGCAGGTGCTCCTTCTGGAGGGTGCTTTGGTCTGTGGCTTAGCTGACGGTGCTCATTTTTTTCATGCTAACTGTCCTGCTGTTGGGAACCAGTCACCTGGCCTCACATTAAAACAAAATTCCTTATTACATTTCTTTATTCATATTCGTTTATTACTGTGATCAGTGCACATGCTACAGGCATATGTGGAGGTCAGAGGGGTCAGTTCTCTCTGTGAACCTTGTGGATCCTGGGGGTTAACCTCAGTCCTCTCAGGCTTGGCAGCAGCAGCTTTTACCTGCTGGGCCATCTTGCCGGCTCCACGCGCTTCACAGTCACAGGCGGCGGCAGCTTGTCCTATGCTGTGAGCTCCCTGGAGACCACAGGCTTTAAGTTCAGGTCTGTCTCTCTTTAGATCCTGAACCCTTAACCTGTGCTTTAGAGTTCCACAGGAAATCCCCAAAGGACAGGCAAGGCGAAAATGAACATGCTAAAGCCACGTGACTCACGGGTCTGCAAGAAAGCCCCCACCCACAAGAAGTGTGGCTGGCGCAGTATGGAAAAGCACAGCCAGACGGGAGCGCTGGACATCAAGGGACAGTGTTTAAAATGTAAAGAAAGAAGCTAGGTGTCGCGTGCATGCCTGAAAGTCTAGCCCTGGGGGATTACCAGGAATTCGAGTCCATCCAGGATACATAGCGAGTCCCAAACCATCTTGGTCTGTAGAGTGAGACCCCCCCCCCCCCCCGACAAAAGAAAAGATACAGGCAGAGGCCTGCTCAATGCGGGCGGGGGTGGGGGGGCGCAGTTCTCATTTGTTCATCGTTGTCTCCTTCTCCCCCTTTTCCCTTTACTTCGAACATATACATATTGTCAAAAGTAGACTTCACACGAGTGTGCCACCACCACCACCACTACCGCAATCACCAATAGTGACAGCCATCAGCTCCTTTCTTCTCAGCAGTGGCTTAGCCGTCTGTGAATGCGGGAGCATGTGTCTTGCTCCCCTTTTTCTTTACCAGAAGACAGCAAAATGAGGGTGTTCTGAGCTCTATTTAGGGCACACATCTTGGAGATCACTCTTGCTGCATTCAGAGAGTTAGCCTTTCTTTTGAACAGCTCCCTAGAGTCCATAGCTCAGATGCTCAACCCTGGATCAACTGGATTGATCAGTCCCCCCTCCAACGGGCAGTTAGCTTGCCTCCTGTCTTGACTTGTCTTCACACAGAAACCATTTTCGTAGATAGCCCGAGAGTGTGCAGAACTGACTTTGAGAGCTGAGATCACCGGGCAGAGGGAACATGTGCTGCCACCAGGCAGGTAGGTCCAAGTAGCCCCATCTTTCAACTGTAAGGTGATGTTTGCTCCCTACACCCAGATCCCCAGGGCTTTGTTCTCATCCGCACCTGCATCCTGGTGCTGTTCACTCCTCAGGTCATGCCATTTGGGGGGTTTATTTTTCTGCCATAGGGTGCCATCCAGGACCACATGTCCCCATCAGTTGCCATGTTTCTTTGGCCTCCTCACATCTAGAACAGCTCACGGCTTTTCTCTGGCCTTATGACACTGGCAATTCTTGGGAAAATGTAGGAGACTTTCTGTTTTGGTTTATGGCATGCGTGTCCCTGAACCTGGGGTTTGCGTGATGTTGCTGCTGCACAAGCATGGAGACCTGAGTTCGGATCCCCAGAGAAGACTAGATACGTGCACCTGTAAAAGTGCGAGCAGCGGGCAAAGCGGAAGATTGGCTGGAGCTTGCCAGCTGCTGGCCTAGGTCTAGATTCAATGAGCGACTCTGACTTAAAGGAATCAGAGAGTGAAAAGGAAGAACAGCTGATGTCTCTGCATGGCTTCTGACCGTGCATGGGTGTGCATGAGTGTACACGTGCACTCTACACGCCACATACACATATACAAAAAAAAATAGAGATTAGACTCAAGCAAGATATGCATGTGGGGCAGGGGTAGCTTAGAGAAGAGGCCAAGTCACACCAGGAACTTTGAGGTCCCTTTGTCTCTCTGTGGAGATAACTTTGAAAACCTGGCTAAACAGCCCTCACTTTCTTCTCTGCCAAGTTGCTTCTTTTCCTTTTGTAATTAGTAAAGTGACTTTCAAGGAAATGCCTTCGAGTATTTATTGACTGCTTGTCAGAGCCTTGTGCGACAGTTTCATGGTACAGTTGAAAGGCACTTGGGACTTTTAGAAAGGCCACTCAGTCACAAAGCTCCTCCTCATCACGAGCTGCTTCAACAAAGGCCAGAGCCATGAGCCAACTGACCACTGACCAGGACTGTCCACATCTGGGGCCAGAAGAAGCTCTTTCTCTTTGTAAGCTGCATGGTTTTCTTGTCTATTTTGTTGATGCCACCTGGCAGAGCTCCAGGTCACTCCAGTAATCCCAGGAGACTCTAGGCACCCTTTCCTGAGCCCTTGAGTCTGCTCCTACATCTCTAGGAGGCTAAGTAGGGTTTCATGAGTTCAGATAAGAAGGTTTAACACTGGCAGTCAAGGTTTACAGGGAAAGTCCCTGTGAACACTGGCCCTCTTTGCTTCTGAGATTCTGGGGGGACCCCACAGTACTAGGGAATCCAACTTCAAGAGACCTGTCCTGTCTCCTATCCTCTGGGGCATCCTTGCCCTGGCAGGAGAAGGGCAGCATGGGAAAAAGAGATGGTTTTAGGGAAACTTGGCAGCCAAGTGATCTTGGACACTAGTCTCTCCTTTCTGGACTCAGTTTTTTCTACAAGAGCTTGATAACCATCAGGGTTATCACGTGAGCACACGCCAGAAAGCACAAGGAGTGAGTAACAGGGAGCCCTGTACAGGGATGGAGGCCACATAGGAAATCTATAAAGGGGAAGAGTAATCCTACCAGGAGAAGAATAAAATTCTCACCAACAAGCTGTCTAGTGGTATGGAAAGACCAGAGGACACAGTGTCCTCTTCTCCCTGCAGCCCCCTCCCATCCTAGGGCTCCAAGCCTTCCTCAGATTCCCCAACAGGCCACACTTTGTCTGGAATAGGGCCTCTTCCATCACTAAGATCCATGGTGCTCCTGGAGTCTCTGCAGATGGAAACTGAGTCTGTTTCCCCGCCTCCCTGTCCCTGGAACCCTCAGCGCTCCGCTCGGAGCCTTTGCGTGGGAGGCTCTCGGAAACATTTGGACTGGCTAGCTGGAGCAGAGCTATCGCCGCAGCGGCAGGATGTGGATCAGGCTGGGAAAAGAGGGGAGCAGGCCGACTCTCCTCTTCCCTGGAGGATCTCCAGAAGATGGGGGTCTAGCCTACCCTTGACTTCAGGTGGGGTGAAAGCTGCTCAGGGTAGGTGGCTGGTGCCGTGGCTCTACTTGAAACGGCGCCACTTAGAGCTCTTGAAGTCCATCTCTCGGGCAAGCTGAGGCAACGGCTATCTCCATGGCAGCCACCACAATCGCTTGTCTATCATACAGCATCCTTTCTTTCCCAAGGTATAACGATGCTCTGGAGGACAGGCCACGGAGGGCTTTGGAGAGCTATGGAAACCCCACTGTTTCCACCGTTGTCTGTAGTCATAGTCTATAATGTCTATCAGATTTCTCCATGAAGGGAGTATTTCAACCACCTTGGTTATCATATCTGACACGAAGCACAGAATCACAGCCATGACTGGGAAGACTGCTCAAGGTTGTTTTTATCCACAGTCTTCGATCTACAATGGCAGGGAAGGCAGAGGGGGGGACAGCTGGAAGGCATGGAAGAGGCAAGCAAGGTGTCCAGAAAGTTGTGTTTCTTCATCTGAATGACAAGGTCATTTGCAAAAAAAAAAAAAAAAAAAAGAAATTCCTTGAGATGTACATCTTAAGGCCTGTTCACTTTATGCACACAATACCCAGTTATCAGCCGCAACTACGTTCCTGTGTAGTTGTTTGTTTGTTTGTTTGGTTTTTTTGACAGTCTGATCTTGAACTCTCTTAAATTGCTGACAATGGCATTGGTCTTCAGATTCTTCTTCCTTCACCTCTTGAGTGCTGAGATTACAGGAGTGACCCATCACACCTGGCTTCACAAGGTGCCAGGGAGCAAACCAGGGCTTTATGAATACTAGGCAAGGTCTTGACTGGCTGAGCTATACTCCAGCCTTTTGTTTAGTTTTTACTTTACTTTTATTTATTAGTAGTGTGTGTGTGTGTGTGTGTGTGTGTGTGTGTGTGTGTGTGTGTGTAAGAGAGAGAGAGAGAGAGAGAAAGAGAGAGAGGGAGGGAGGGAGGGAGAGAGATGTGCAAGTGCCTTTGCCTACAGAGACATCTCACTGGCCTTCATTTGTTTAATTAATGGCAGATACCTGACTGAGATGAGGTGGAATCTCGATGTAGCTTTAGTTTCCACCTCCCTGATGGCTAAGGATGCTGGACATTTCCCACCTTTATTGGCCACATGTGGTTCTTCCTTTGAGAACCTTCCATTTGGTTAACTCCCCATTTATGGATTTGATGGTTTGGTTTCCTGGCTTTCAACTTCCTGAGTTCTTGATATGTTCCAGTTATTGATTGCCCCTATCAGATGTATAGCTACAATGAGTTCCTGACATACTGTACCTTGTCTCTCCATTGTGCTGTTTCCTTTGCTGTACAGAAGTTGTTTGTTTTTTTTTTTTTATTTCACACAAACCCCAATCAATTCTTGCTGTTATTTCCTGAGTCCTTTTTCAAAAGTCCTTACCCTACCTATAAGGTGTTCCCTAGCAGCTACAGAGACTCAGGACTTACATTGAGGCCTTTGACATGGTTTGATTTTTTTCTTTTTTGTACAGAGTGATATATATGGATCTAGTCTCATCCTTCTACATGTGGGAAATCCAGTTTTCCACACAGCATTTGTTGAAAAGCAGGCGCTGAAGTTACTCAGGTTTCCACGCTGTTCCATTGGACCACAGGTCTGATCTGTTTCTCTTTGGGGTAGTGTGCTCTTTATTACCCCAACATTTCCCCTTTTTAGAGTCACATAAGACAGCCTGTGCTCCTCCCCTCACCCCAGTGTACATCTGGAGATGTCCTCATTTCAGATGCCACATGCAGGCTTTGGCTTCCTACTGTAATTAGACAGGGATTTTTAGCCTAGTTAGAATCACTTCCCTTCCTGTCTTTTTCATGTAATGGATGACTGTTGTTTTCCCTGATGTTGATTTTTGTTAGCTTCGTCTTCGGCATCTTTGCTGTCATAACTACAGATGCTGCTTCCGGCTTTGTTGGCTCGATTGTAGCAATGGTCCCTCTCAGATTCTCAGCCTTTCCCTTTCCATCACAATGGCCATTTAAAAATAGTTGTTTTCTTTGAACACTTGACTCCGGTCTCTGTTCACTCTGAAAACTGTTCAATGATATGCCTTTCGGTGTGATCTCCTCCCAGACAAAGATGTCTGAAAGTTTAATGAGGCTGCTGCTCCTGTGCCCATCCTCCAGCTCTGGACAGAGTGCCAAGAAACCCCTGTCTTCTGCTGTGTCATGCACACAATCAAGTTGCCCTAGAAAAGTCACAAAACAAAGACCATGAGATTCTTGGCTTCTACTCAAGCCTCAGTCTTATACTCCAGTCATGCAAACTTTGACCAATGTGATAACAGCAAACTCATTGCAGGGGATGCTGGGAAATGACTTCCACCTTTGGGTCTTTGCTTCCTTCAGCTCAGGGAAGCCTGGTGCTCTTCTCATGGCTGTCAGTGAACCCAGGCTGGCTTCCCGAAGGATAAGGGACCTGTGATGTGATTAGTTCTGCTACCTCAGCTGACATCAGCTTGAGTGGACCACTGCAGAGCACCTGGCATTTGAGGGAGACATTTGAGGAAGCCAGACAGAGCCACATGAGGTTGAGTCACTAAGGGTTGAGGCAATCCCTCAATGCTAAATTCAGTCCCTGTTTTCAGAAGGGACCTTTTTGCTTCTCCTCCTCTCCCTTTCCCTACCCCACTTCTTCTCTTCCTGCCCACATTCTAACCGTGTGGTCATTTAAAAACAATCCCACAACTATCCATTGCTTTAGGATGTGGCGTTCGTGTCCATGAGGAAACCACCTTAGGTTGTCTGAGACCTGATGTTGTTCTCAGTGAGTTATTTATACAGGAGAGGAGGGAGGGAAGACAGAGGTATTCCTTGTATTCTAGAATAAGACAGGAAAAGGGGCTGAGGCCCTCTTCTCTCTGGCTCTGGTATGCCTCCCTTGGGAGCCTCTTCGGGTCCTTTTTCCAGTGAGCTTCCTTTGCTGGCCAGCTCTGAGTGGATCCTTGAGTGGGCTGGGTAGGGGCTTGAGAGTCTAGGGTTCCCAAGTCCAGCCTTCCCCGATCCCAGCCTCACTAGTGCTTCTTTTAGTATCTGCTGTCTCCAGTCCTGAGTCTTTCAGAGAAACCACTGAGTCATTTTTCCAGCACCGAGTCCTGCCAAGTGTATCCCCTCCTGCTCCCTTTATGTATCTGATGCAGTTTAAGGCTTCAAACATCTCAGCTCCTGAGTTTGTATTTCTGCTTGTTCTTATTTGGGGGTGGGGGGACATTATATTTATTTACTGTTTATTTTGAGCCAAGATCTCACTATGTAGCGCTGGCTGTCCTGGAACTCACTATGTTAAACCAGGCTGGCCTCGAACTCACAGCGATCATTTGCCTCTGCCTCCTGAGTGCTGGGATTGAAGGTTTGCATCAGGGCAGGTTATTTTTTAAACAAGAAGAGCAGGAATGTCTTTCATCGGCTCCCATCCCGGGCCCTTCCCTCAGAGAGCCAAGTGGAAAAGTACCCTGGTACTGGGCAGAGCCGCAGCAAACCAGTTCATTAGTGTTTTAAGTGGAAAAACACTGCTTTGAGGAGGAGAAGCGTGCCAACAATATGGGTTCTGAGGCTGTCCCTGGACAGTCCATGTCTCCCACGAAAGGGCTTGGCCTTCTGGTTTTACAGATGTACTGCACACCATTTAAAAAGCAACAAGTGGTGTAGTGAAGGAAGCATGGATCAGCCACTGCAGGTGGATCAGGCAGCAGGGAGGGGCAGCGCTGGACCTTGGCCAGGAAGCCTAGAAGTCAAAAAGCAGGTGGGAGTTGGGGGCCCTTTGGGGGTCCAGCCTGCTCCTTCCAAGATGGAAGTCACACTGTCAAATACTTGCTCCCCCACTGCCTCTTTCTGTTGGCCTCTGCTCAGACTCACTTTCTCAGGGGGTTCTCTGCCTTCCGATGACTGATAAGCCATGGTCTGCCTTATCTGAGCTTTTCTGTCAGTCTGGCAAGGAATGACAAACACACTGGTTGACACATCTATTTGGAGTATCTGCTGACCCCTGTGTCCTCTGGGCTTCCGGATGGGGTCAGGGTGCTTTTCTTTTGACCTTCTGCCTAAGACAGTACCCAGCACACGGTAAAAGTTGTCATGTAGACAAACATGTAAACATGAGTGAGTGCGCAGCTCCACAGTTATCCATGACAGACACAGATGGAGGCTGTGGGGGACTAATGGGGTTCCACTGTCCGCAGATGTCTTTCATGGTGGGGTCCCACTGCCCACAGATGCCTTCCATGGTGGCTCTTGTCCTCCAGGAACCATTTCAGTGACCACAATAATAACTCCCTCCTTGGAGGTCTGGGTCATACAGGAATGGGAAGGACACAGTCCTCTTCAGGGAACCAGCTGCCTGCCCACCATATCCCCATGGTATGCCTACAGGCTTAGCTGGGCCAGAAAGTGCCCTGGAGACCAGTCTCCCCTTTAACTAATAAGGAACGTAAGTAGGCTAGGGAGTGGGGTGGGGTCAGGCTCATAAAGTCCCTGAAGGCTAACAACCTCCCGTTTATTTTTTCCAACAATGTTCCCCTTTCCCCAGAACAGGATGGGGGCCCAGAAAGCCGCAGGCAGGGAAAAAGCCTTAGCCTCCACTGTCTGCCTCACTCAGTGCGGTGCAAATGACTTGCACTTTTCGATAATTACAAACTTAATGAAAAAATAATCTAAATCCTCAAAATAGGCCAGGGACTCATGGCTGGCATTGGCGGGAGCCCCAGGCAGCTGCCAGGATGAGATGCAAGGAACAGAGGTGCTCCTGGGAGACAATGGGTGCAGTTTTGCCTGGAGACTCCTCCCCAGAACCAGCTTTCACTCCCCACTGCCTTGTGGACTGGGCTCAGCCTGTCTCTTAGGGCTGATTTTGCTCTGCCTTCCATGGGGCAGCTCCCCTCACAACACAAAGGGGAAAGGAAATAGTTCTGGTGCTGTGGGGCATTAGCTAGGTGAATATGGGACTCAGAGGCCAAGCTGGGGAAGACGCCATGCTGAGGAGACGCACCCCACCCAGGGAAGCAGGCGCGGATCCTTCCGTCCTCCCAGCCCTGCTGGGCTCCTTAACTCTGCATGGAGGGCTCTAGAGGGGTCTGATGGCAGGAAGGAAGAAGAACCCCTGGCCCCCCGACAGGACCAATAGGCTCCCCGACAGGACACATGTGCACTGCACACCTGCAGCATGCAGGCCGTGTCGAGGTGGTCCCCATTTCTATTTCTTTTTTCACCCTAGCTCTGTGTGGTAGGTAGTGATAGTGACCCACTTTGCAAATGAGACATAAAGTCCAAAGTTCTGGGAACTGTAAACTTATGCCCTAGGACTAATGCTAGGCGATGGGAGAGGTCTGGAATGAGCTTTGTGAGCACCCAAGGGACCCTGTCCTCCATATTTACTTTCGTGTCCTCAGAGCCCAGAACAGGACTTGACGTACAGATGTTTAATAGGTCGGGTGTAGTCCTCGAAGCAGCTCCTGAGGTGCCCTTCTGACTCTTCTCCCCCGGTTCCTAAGCTCTCAGCTTTAAAGCGGACGAGAGCTAACAGGGCTTCAGAAGTCAGGCTGAGAAATGGGACTTATTTGATAAACAAGTAGGGAGCCCTAGCAGGTCCTGAATAAAAGGCATTACAAGCTATGCGAGGGATGGCCTTCCTTCGTCTTCCTGGATTGTAAGAGTTAGTAAAGATCAACAAACCTTTGGCTAGAAGGTCAGGCTATTTCTAGATGTTTCCCAAGCTTGTTGTGTTTATTGGGTCAGCTGAGAGTGCCGGGCTTGGGCTAATCCACAAGGCAAATCCACAACATCAAGGGTCCCAGAAGACGGTGTTTCCACTAGCATCTTACAGAGTTGGGATGTCACGGAAACCTCGAACAATAGATGCTTTGAAATTGCAACTCCAGAGTCTTGGAAATACCCATCTTAAAGTGAGACCGTAGGAGCGGTCTAGCCTAGACTAGAGGTGGGTGTGAAGCGTTTACTGCTCTGCACACTATATACACAAACATCAGCTCATTTAATCCCCCAGAGCCATTCGCTCTGTAAGTTAGCAGCTACTAGAAATCCAATGGATGGGAAATCGAGGCACCAGAAAGGCTGTGCTTCTGCCAAGGCCACCCAGCCCATGGGGCTGAGCTCACAGGGGGCAAAGAGTGTCTCGAAAAACCAAAAAAAAATTATTATAATTTATTCAGGGAACATCCTGATTGCTATCTCCTCACTTACATCTTCCTGTTTGCACCCTCCCTCTCTCTTCTGCCCTATTCCCCTCCCCTAGACCTATTCCCAATTTTCTGAGAAAGTGTCAGATTGATTTCCAAAGTGATTGTATAAGTTTACACTCCCAACAGCAATGGAAGAGTGTTCCCTTTTCTCGACATCCTCGCCAGCATGTGCTGTCACTTGAGTTTTTTTTATCTTAGCCATTCTGGTAGGTGTAAGATGGAATCTCAGAGTTGTTTTGATTTGCATTTCCCTGATAACTAAGGACGTTGGGCATTTCTTTAGGTATTTCTCAGCCATTAAATGTTCCTCTGTTGAGAATTCTCTGTTTAGCTCTGCACTCATTTTTTAATTGGATTACTTAGTTTGGTGGTGTTTAATTTCTTGAGGTCTTTGTATATTTTGGACGTTAGCCCTTTGTCAGATGTGGGTTGGTGAAGATCTTTTCCCAGTCTGTAGGCTGTCGTTTTGTTCTGTTGACAGTGTTCTTTGCTTTACAGAAGCTTTTCAGTTTCATGAGGTCCCATTCATTAATTGTTGATCTTAGAGCCTGAGCGATTGGTGTTCTGTTCAAGAAGTTGTCTTTTGTGCCAATGAGTTCAAGGCTCTTCCATACTTGTTCTTCTAACAGATTTAATGTGTCTGGTTTTATGTTGAGGTCTTTAATCCACTTAGACTTTAGTTTTGTGCAGGGTGGTAAATATGGATGTATTTGCATTTTCCTACAAAAAGATATCCATTTAGACAGGCTGAGAAAAAATTAGGGAAACTACACCCTTCACAATAGCCACAAATAATATGAAATATCTTGGTGTAACTCTAACCAAGCAAATAAAAGACTTGTATGAAAAACTTCAAGTCTCTGAAGAAAGAAACTGAAGAAGATATCAGAAGATGGAAAGATCTCCTATGCTCATGGATTGGGAGGATCAACATAGTAAAAATGGCCATCTTACCAAAAGCAATCTACAGATTCAATGAAATTCCCATCAAAATACCAACACAATTTTTTACAGACCTTGAAAGAGCAGTTCTCAGCTACATATGGAAAAACAAAACACCCAGAATAGCTAAAACAATCCTGTACAATAAAAGATCTTCTGGAGGAATCTTCATTCCAGATCTCAAGCTGTACTATAGAGCCACAGTAATAAAAACAGCATGGTCCTGGCATAGAAATAGGAGGGTTGATCAATGGAATCAAATAGAAGACCCAGAAAGAAATCCACACACCTATGAACACTTGATTTTTAACAAAGAAACCAAATCCATACAATGAAAAAAAAAGATAGCATCCCCGTTTATTAATTGTTGATCTTAGAGCCTGAGCTATTGGTGTTCTGTTCAAGAAGTTGTCTCTTGTGCTAATGAGTTCAAAGCTCTTCCCCATTTTTTCTTCTAACAGATTTAGTGTGTCTGGTTTTATGTCTTTAATCCACTTGGACTTTAGTTTTGTACAGGGTAATAAATATGGATATATTTGCATTTTTCTACCTGTAGACATTCGGTTAGACCAGCACCATTTGTTGAAGATGCTATCTTTTTTCCATTGTATGTATTCGAAAGTATAGTCGGTCCTTGGCCCTTCCCCTGCTCACTCTTCTCTGTGCTGCCAGAGGTGAGCAGCTTTGCTTTGTCATGCTTTGTCCGCCATGATGTTCTGCCTCATCTCTGGCACAGAACAGGGTCACGTGACCATGGATCAGTGCCTTGGGAACTATGACCAACACAAATCACTTCTTCTTTTAAGTCCTTTCTTTGGGGTATTTTATAACAGTTGACAGAATGAGGGGACCTATATATAACCTAGTCACCAGCCACGAACTACCCCAAGGAGGTCATGTGTCTTTTAGCAGACCAGGGCAATTCCCAGCCAGAAGCCACCTACACCCATCAGCTGCATGGATTTCGGGGTAGGGGATCCTGAAGAGCCCAGCACCCCCTCCAACTCTACCCTCATTGCACAGCATGCACTCACACAGTGGCATCTGCCAGGGGACACTGCCCATTTCTTGGACATCTAACCACGTGCGATATCCAGGTTCTCTCTTGTCATCCCAACAGCAACCCCAAGAGGAGCTCATTTCTACCTTACAGATGAGGAAACTGAGGCTCGGTGAATTGAAGAGTTTGCTGCAGAACTCTGTTGCTGGGTCCTAACCTACACATGGGATCTTAGGCCCCTAGTTAGGACCCCCCCTAGTTAGCACCTTCCTGCAGCCCGCCTTAGCTCGGAACCCCCAAGGCCACAGCTCCTGCCTTTCTGGAGCCTGTAGACCAGTGAGGAAGTCAGGGCAACTAGAAAGATGACAAGGTAAGGTGAATGTGACTCTGAGAAGTGACTTGAAGTGGGGACAGGCCCTCTAGCAAGGCACATAGGTTGAGTTCAATCTCAGTGGATGACAGATGACGAGACTCTCCCAGGAGGAGTAGAGCAGGGTGATTCTAAGTGGTGAAAACACAGATGTGAAGACAGTATGACAGAGCAAGCCCCAGCCGAGCACGGTGGCACACATGTTTAATCCCAGCACTCAGGTGGCAGTGACAGGTGGATCTCTGTGAGTTCGAGGACAGCCTGGTCTACAAAGAAAGTTCAGAACAGCCAGGGCTCTGTGTAATAGAGAAATCCTGTCTTGAAAAACAAAGAAGATGCACTCCCCTGGAGGGGGAGACCTGGTGGCACTCAGAGGAAGGACAGCAGGTTACCAAGAAGAGACTTGATACCCTATGAGCATATACAGGGGGAGGAAACCCCCCTCAGGAACAGTCATAGGGGAGGGGAATAAGGGGAAAATGGGAGGGAGGGAAGAATGGGAGGATACAAGGGATGAGATAACCATTGAGATGTAACAAGAATAAATTAATAAAAAATTAAAAAATAAAATAAAATTTGAAGATTAAAAAAAAAAACAAAGAAGAAAGAAAAGAAAAAAAAAAAGAGCAAGTCTCTTAGGAATGGAAAGTGTGTTGGGGCGGGACTAGGTGGGGAGAATGGAAAGGGTCCAGATCCATTGTCCTGTCCCCATTAGTATTTTCTGAATGAATGAATGAAGGGTTTATATAAATAAGGGTAAGTAAGGAGACAAGAGGAAGGTCAGGGTGACTGTCCGGGGGAGATAAAGGAGGAAGAAAGAGGAAGAGGGATAAGAAGGGGGAAGGGAGAGAGGGGGATAAGAGAAGGAGAGGGGAGGGGAGAGGAGAGGCCCTCCATAGGGTTCAAGACCCAGAGTTTCCCTGGCACAGCACCATGCACGGTACCACATCCCTTGCCCAGAAGCTCATCTCCCTCAGCATCTTCGAGTCTTGCTTATACTCTGTGTCATTGGGAAGTTTGCCTGACCACTGCCCTTCCTCTTCCCCTGATGGGCCTCTTCCCTCTTGTCTCAGCTGAACCTGGGATCTCCATCCACAGAGTCTGTGTTCAAAGCCCAGCACGCTGCAGCTCTTGAGTGGGCATCTGGGGAAGGCCCCGAAGCATGTAATGGAGCTAGCGATGACTGGCCGAGTGCACGGCCACATCCTCACACAGGTGGGCGCTCTCTGCAGCCCACCCGCTGCCCACTTCCTTGTCCTCTCAAGGCAGCATCTGCTTGGAACTGGGGCTTAAAGTCTGGATAATTGGAAACAGAACAACATCTCTGAGGACAGTCCCTGCATTCTCACAGAGCAGACAGCACATTTCTTCACAGAGGGGCTTGAAAACCCTTAATTAAAGTTGCCATCAGAACAAAGGCTGTGATGTAAGACTTTGGACCCCACTGGAGCTTGGATCCAGGGACCCAGGCTGCCCCTGTGTGCTGCATAAAAGCCCACAAGCCCTTTGGCGAAGAAGAGGCTCGGACCCTCATGGGGAACGTGTAGTGTCCTGTAGCCGGCATTCATCAGCCTTGTATCTGATGACTCTTCTGCTTGCAGAGAGAACTGGCCCTCACACAGGGGACTTAATGGATGGGAGGGCTCCTGCTGGAGCTCCAGGGGCGCCAGGCTCCATGAGGCTCCCGTGTGCTGTTGAGGTGGACTTTGTCTCCATTTCTCTGCTCAGTATCTTTCAGAGTCTCATTCTGAGTCTCGAAGGAAGCCAGATTGGGTGCAACAGGAAGCAGCCACCGCAACCAAGCCATACCATACCCTAGGTTATACTATTCAAGAGCAAGATGGGGTTCCACAAACAGAAGAGTTGAGGCAGGGCTGGATTCAGGGCAGGGCACCGTCAGGTTTCCCGTGGAGGCACATCTGCTTGGCAGCCTTGTCTTGGCCACGTCAGATGAGGCTTGAGCCCCAGAAATACAAAGCCACTCTCACCCTAAGGAAGAGGCAAGCGCCCAGCTCAAGCCTGCCTGGCACCGCAGCTCATTCTCCAAGCGCCTTGCCATCCCGGCTGCCAGGCCACATCTGTTTGAACTTGGGGCATGGCACTGGGTAATTAGAAGGATGACATTGCCAAGGGGCCTTTCCTGACACCCTCTCTGATAGCCCGGCACTCGGTGACATTGGCTTGAATTAGAGACACACTCAGAGCAGACACATTTGGGACTATCTGAGGAGACAGAGGACCTGGGGTTTAGAGGGGGGGCAGCTACAATAGGTGTGGAGGACCTCCAAGCAAACAGGGCCTGGAGGAGGAAAAGGCTCTATCTTCCCTGGGCTTTGTGGTGCTATTCTGAAATTATGATAACTATCTCTTCTTCATTATGTACAGTGTGTGTGTGTGTGTGTGTGTGCGTGTGTGTGTGTGTGTGTGTGTGTGTGTGTGTGTGTGTGTGTGTGTGAGCTATTCTATGTCTTTTGTGTGCCTTAACCTTAATATTTTCAACAGCTTCCAGAAGCTGGTACTATCCTTGGTTCCCATGGTTGGGTTGTAGAAACCGAGGCACCATGGAGCCTCTGCCCAGTTCAGAGTTCAACCAACTCTGTGTTAGTCAACTTTCCAATGCTGTAAAGAAATCAACTTAAAACGCAGAAATGCTTATTTTGACTTGAAGCTTTAGCCCATGGTTTCTCGGTCTTGTTAGTCTGGGCTTATGTGTAGTGGATAGATGCTTAGATAGATAGGAGGGTGCATCTAGAAGTAGCAGGATGGATGGGAGACTATGTGGAAGGATGGATGAGTAAGGTAAAATGTTGGCTAGGCGTATTTTGGCTACATGGTGTAATGGCTGGTTGGACGGTAACTTAGTAGATGGTTAGGAGCAAGGATGGATATGTGGCTAGGTGGTAGATAGGTCTGGGAGATGAGCAGCCAAGATAGGCAGAAGGGTAAGTTGGTAGCCAGCTGGAGGATGGATGGAATGGTGCTGAGAGAGACACAGATGAATGTCTCTGGTCTCTTGGCCACCTCTTCCCAGCTGCCTCCTCCAGTGGAAAAATAGATTCATGGGCCCTGGGAAGACATTCCCCTGTGTGGTCTGTTAATAGAGGCCCAGAAAGGCCAGCTGAGGTTGTCAGCTCACCCCACACCAGGACCCTGTCATTAGCCACATTCCCCCTACCCTGCCCTAGAGTGGAAGGATTATCTGGTGGCCACTGAGGGGCTGGGACCAGCCAGGCCCCCTCATTAAGCCTTATTAAGACCACAGAGGGAGAGAAGATCAGGAGGGGAGCTTTCTCCAAAGGTCAGCCGTTGGAAAAAAGAGCCATGCTCTGTGGAGGTCACATGCCCTTGGCACTCTGCAGGGAACGTGGAGTGTGGCCTGGCCCTTTCTAAGCCTCCTTCATCTTGCACGCTGGGAAGCCAAGGTCATCAGAAGAAAGAAGAGAGGTCCACACAGAAGCCAGGGCAGAGCCAGGCCTGTCCCCAGGCTTCAGCAATGGGGACGGGACGGAATCTGCATGGGCGAGTTTCATATTCTAAAGCACTTTCTGATCAGGAAGCCACTGGGCCTCCTGTGTGCTGTTGTAGAGTCTGGGCTGGGGGTCAGCGCCCTGCCAATTTAATGAGATGAACCGGAAATGTATTTTGTCCCCTTCTAGCTTCTAGATGGCATTAATTCAACAGACACCCATTAAGCAGCTACCGTTGTCAGAACCCTGATTTGGGGTGCTAGAATATGGCACAGAGCAGCCAAAGTCCCCATCCGTTCAGGGCTTGCCTTCCAGAGGGGTTACAGACAGACACAGACATATATGAAAGATGGCGAAAAAAATTAAATAACGACAGGGAATTTGTAGTGACAGAGGGGCATTTTTAAGAAGAGACAGTCCAAGAAAGGCATTTCTGAGAAGGTGGCCATGGTCTGGGTAGTTAGCTGCTCACTAAGTGTTTTCCCCCTTCACTGACACTTGCTCACGGCTTCTCTACCTCCAAGGCATGAGTCCGTGACCTGTTCCCGTCATCTAGATGGGAGCAGACCTGGGTTTCTCAGAACTAGACAAGCCCTCCATGTTCTCTTGCTTTCTCTTTGACTGCTGAGTGCAAAGATATGGCCCTGGGATCGAACAGCCCCAGCTGAGGGGAGCCTGAATCCCTGCATCATCAACTGGATTTGGGGGACACTCTTGCCCCATGTCATCTATTACATGATGACATGAGAAATGCACCCCACGGCTGCAGAGGTAGCATAGACGAGAGCATAGTGAACAAGACATAGGACAAACAAGAAAAACAAAACAGCATTAAAAAGTAGAAGGTAAGATAGAAGTGACTCCAGTCAAACATCTTGAGTTTTGGAGAAAGAACTGTGGAGGCAGAGGGGGACACAGACAGGGAAGAAATGGAGGAATAATATTCAAATTACATTTTGAAAAGATCCGTCTTGCTGCTGGGCAGTTGAGCTGGAGGAATGCAGGTGTAAGGAAGTGTGGCTGATGCAGCATGCAGCAACGTGAGTAAGGGCAGCAACAGAGAGGGAGCAAAAGAATTCACCCTGGATCAGCATCCGAGGCTGGGCTAGTGGGTCGCTTGCAGAGGCCAATGGAAAACTACATACCCCACAAACCACTAGACAAGCTAGTGCATAAGCCAGTATAAACTAATGCCGTTTCTGGGGTATCCTTCTAGTTTCCAGCCTCTCTTCCCAAAGAACCCCACAACGGATGCTTGTCTGCCAATGTAGGCTTATCTGAGGACCTTGCCCCCTTGTCCTAGCTGACTGGACTAGAGTTGGGCTCTTGGCTGATCAGATCATCCCGTGGAAAGGGCACTGAGAGGAAGATGGGTGAGCCTGGAAACTGAGGAAGAATGTTCACGTCAGTGGCTAACCATTCACTCCACAGCCCTCCCTTTTCCATAGCAAGTACTCATTAAACACAGGCCTTCTGCCCGACTCCCCCATCCAGCCTGTGTCCTGCTGGATGTCCACACTGACCTGCTCCAGGAGCCTTTTCATACTTCAGAGCCTCTACTGAATGTCTCAGCCACCCCAGCCTAAATCCCTGCTTATTGTGTGACTTTTCCTGGGGAGATAGGGTACTGACAGTGGACTGAACAAGCAACTCCACTCAACCCTAGTTTAGCAAATCAGTGAGTTAATTGGGTTACTTATAGAATAAGGATAAAGGAGTTATTTACAGAAGTATGGTGACTTACAGGCAGCTGTCACTGAAAAGCCCACCTCATGACAATTGCATTCCTAGAACTCCATCAGACTATTTCAGCAGTCAGACACTCTCTTCTCCCAAAGAACTGTTGCTTGTATAATCTTGAGGAGACCTAGTATAAATCTTGTAAGTTTCAGGAGCTTCCTAAGACTTGTGAGCGCACTGGCTTCCTGAGACCTGTAAGTTCACTGGCTGCCTGAGTCTTAGCATCGCCCCGCAGGAAGGTGTATTTCAACTAGAATGTCAGGGCAGAATCAGAAAATCGCTGTATAACAAGCTACCCCCTTTCCTTGCCCCCTCCCACTGTCTGTCCTGTGAAGCAAGGCTCAAGTTGCTCTGCCTGGCCATTCCGGGAAGGGCTCTGCTTCAACTTAGGAAGCAGAACCAGTCCCAGAGAGGAACCCCTGCTCCTGTGCCCAGCATGCCAGATGCACACTTGCCTCTAGGATACAGACATTTCCCAGCTGCCAGGGACCTCCCAGATGCCAGGAGATGCTCCTCTCAACCCCAGAGAGGCCAGAGCCTCCCTCCCTTTCTTCCTTCCTTCCTTCCTTCCTTCGTGATTCCAACATCTGTAACACTTTCCCCGCATCCCAGAGCCCTCCCCTCCGAATTCCTCCTGCTTCATTACTAGGGTACACCCAACATGAAAAACATTCAGCTGTCTTCATCATTTTCCACATGAGCTGACAGCCGGTCCCCACATGCCTGGGGGACACCATACCTCCTGAGTACCCCCTGCCATTCCGAAGTAACTACCTCAAACGAGGGCCAGTTGGTGAAAACCTTTGGTATTGGGGCCCCAACAGCTCTGTCTCCTGAATCCTGCCTGGCTGGCTGGAGGTTGGCTCATGTCCTGGCATACATGGGGCTCAGGGAAAGGCCCTACTAAGCCTGGACCCACTCCTAGCACTATCACTCATGAATGGGAGGGAGGCCTCCATTTTCCCCCTTATGCCATCCAGAAAAGGAAAGGACATCTGTCCTGGAGCAGGTGAATCTGGATGCGAACACCAGCTCCGCAGCCATGAGCGAGTCACCTAACCTCTCTGAGCCTCAGTTTCCCATCTGTGAAGTGGCAGAAACGATAAAACCAACAGCTTGGTATTGTGAGGAGGAGCCAAGGGCACTCCGACAAGGCAAGCAATGTCCTGCTGGGTGCCACCAAGGGCTAACCCAGGTCCCTCCCTGCAGCCCCGCCCACTTTAAAGATGGGGGTGGGGGTGGGGGATGGGGGGTGGGGGATGGGGGGTGGGGGATGGGGGCAGGGGGGAATTAAAGGGACAAGGGGTCAGAGGTCTCCCCCAAGGACAAGAAAGGGGCAGTGCAGGAGCGGAGTCCAGAGCCTACCATAAGTCTGCAGGCCCTGCCCATCTCACATCTTGGCCTTGAGCGCAGGCACCAGAGGCTTGCACCACGGCAGGGCATCAGGAGAGGGCGAAGGGCATCACCAGCCGCACCCAAAACAGATCCTGGAAAAGAAGTCCCAAGCTTGAAGGGAATGTGCTCTCTCCCAGAGCCTCAATCCTGAAAGCTACCTTTGTTGTTGTTGTTTTGTTTGCTATTTAAAATTTATCTATGAACCAAATGGGCGTTCTGCTAAAAGAAAAAAAAACAGAGTAATTCGGTTTCTAATAGAAAATTCACATATATCTTTTTCAATTTAGCCCAAATAGAGCTTGATCAAACTAGCCATATCACCTTGGAACACTAATGTTTAGGATGATAAGGACCTCTAATATTTGGATCACCTTTGATCCAAACCCCCATTGGTTATATGGAAGTACTATTTCTGGGCCTCACACCTTATGTGGTAAAATTTTATCCTTTGCATGGCTGTTTGAGGAGGTTATCATTTATTTCCATCTTACAGATGAGGAGATTGACACAGGAGGTCAAATGATCTGTAAGAATAGGAGGTGAGACTTGAGCCCAGCGGAGGCTCTTTGGCCCTGTAGATGGGCCTTCATGTGACTCTCCAGAAGCTTCTGGCCTTCAGAGGAGCAGGCATGAGCCGCCTTCCTCTGGTCAGACTGGCTGCCATCCTAGGAGGTGGTACCACAGGCTGCTCTTGCTACAGGTCACAGCTGAGCCACTCAGTCACCATGACACTCTGGGAGGTCCTTCGCCTCCTTTGTATTAAAGGACAGAAGGCACACTTTCTTCTGGGATTCTTCTGGGAAAGGAAGCAGCGATGGGCCTGAAAAAGTGACATCCAGTGGCTAAATTTATTTTTACGTCTATGACCACAACCACAACCCCGACGTGAAGAGAGGAGGGCATGGCAGGTGCTCCTAGATCACCGGTGTCAAAGGAAGGTGTAAATAATATGCAAATGGACGGGACGGGAGTCTTACAACAGTGGTGATGGGTTTCTATGGGAATGGGATGATGGGTAAAATTTGTGGTGCTGTGTTCCTGGCTGTATGAAGCCCTGATCTAGGAGAAAGCTTATCTGGGGCAGAGGCAAACCTGCCCACGCTGTGTTCCAGAGCGTGCCCTGTGTACCAGAAGAGGAAAAGGAGGGTGCTTAGGACTGAGGAGCCAGGCCCCCAGTCACACCACCAAGATCATGGTCTGGAAGGCTGCGGTGGTTCTTGCATGTAATTCCAGCACCCAGCAGGAGTTCAGTATCAGCTTCAGCTCCATGTACTGGGATTGTGACTAGCCTGAGCTACAATAGTCTCAAACAAGCAAACAAACAAACAAACAAACAAACAGAGAAATAATAAACAGGAGAATGAGGAGGGAGGAGGGAGGGGAGGAAAGAAATCAAGAGGGAGAGACAAGATAGCGGTAAAGAGAAGGCAGGTAACAGTTGTGTGTGTCTGTGTGACGTGCTGAGGAAGAACAGGGACGTGTGTATACTAGGTAAATGCTCTCCCACTGAGCCGCACCACCAGCTTCCAAAAGTGCTGTTCGAGAGGCCGGGAATATGAACACCCCCTCACTGATGTCAGAATCCTGGCTGTCACCTGAGCCCTGCCTGTTCACCTGTCCCACCTCCAGCACCTTAAGCCATTGCACGTCAAGGCCAGCGTGAGGAGCCTGTGCCTCTGGCTTGGGACTCGGGAGTCTGCTGAAGGTAGAGGCCTTGAGAACTGGGTTTGGGACAGCCTTCCATTCTGATTCCTGTGCCTGTCCATTTCCTATCCTTTCTGCCCCCCATTTTACAAATGGAGAAATGGAAGAGAACAGGCAGTGAGGTAACTAGGACCTTCCCGCTAGGTAGGGGTGAGAAGCCTATCTCCTTCTCCACTCGGCAGGAGACATCCTTCTCAACACCGCCCCCCTCGTCCCAGGCCTCTCCTCTTTCCTGCCAGCTAGATTTCTTTCTGCGCTTTCTCCCTAAGTTCCTCATTAGCGGGACTTTGAGTAATTTTGTCTCTCTCAGAGCACTGTATTCTAGTGCCAACAAATAACTTTAAATAGAAAAAATATGCCCAAAATTAGACTGGAAAACAGGAAATAAATAGAAAGGGGTTGGGCTGAACATCAGCCTGCTCCCCTGGGCAGAGAGGCAAGTGTAATGGGCCACTTCTGAGCACCTGGCTTCCAATCAGGGGAAACAGGGAGTGGATGCACCATCCAAGGACCACAGGGCAGGTCCATGTGGCTGACAGACAAGGGTGGAGGGGAGGCAGAGGAGAGGAGATGGAATTTGGAAGGCTTCTTGGAGCCCGTCCTGGAGGGCTCTTCAGCCAAGGGTATTAAGGCCGGGGAGCTGGGAAGCTGTCTCTTCAGCTGTGGAGATGCGTGTTGTGTCTACCTCCTAGAGTGCCACCGGACTCTGTAGAGATGATGCACGCCCTGCATCATCCAAGTGTCCGCTGCTGCGTGGGATTACAAGTTCACTCATTGCTCGGACCTTGGAGATACTGGGCGGAGACTTAAGGGACTCTGAGTCCCCGACTGACCATTCCCAACCAAGACCCGTTTCATAACATGCCACTGGGGGTCATTTTTCTCTAAGTACAGCTTTAAGAGAATCTCTTTACTTCCCTCTGGCTCCAGATCCAACTGTTCACAGCTGCAGTGGGACTTTTTGAATGCCTACCTCAGATCACAGGATTCCCACACTCCCCAGACTCAGCAGTGGGCTGTGTCCTCCCAGACAGCCTCCTTGAAGGCTTCCGAATTCCATCTTCCCGTGACGGTTCTTCTTGTCCGCTTGACTGGGTCTGGAATCAACTAATTGGCGTGCTTCTGGGTGACTCTGTCAGGGTATTTCCTGGAATGATTAAGGATGGCTATCTCTGGCCCACATGCAAAGAGGTCGGAGGGAAAAGCGTTTGCTTTTGCCTGCCTGCTTCTACTTCCCGCTGGTGAGTGCATATGCACTGTTGCTGCCGCTGGTACTGCTGACCTTTGTTGACATAAGATCCCAGCTTCTGCTTTTCAACGTGGACTGAAGACCAGTGGCTTCTCTAAGAGTCCTGAACGTCTTCACAGCACCAGATTGGGACTGCTGAGGCATCCAGTCTTGTAAGCCTGGTAGCTGCCAGGCCTTGATCCTTCCCAGTGGGAAGACAACCACTGTTAGACCACTCACCCTATGCTGTACAAACCAATTGGATAAATGCCCCTTTAATATAGATTGCTTCTATTGGTTCTGTTCCCGAAGAGGACTAGTCATCCCTGCTTGCCAGCTATGTGCTCCTATCTCCCTTGGTCCCTAATTAGCACCATCCTCTTCTAGGTCCCATCCCCCCCCTGGCAGCCAGGTGAGGGAAGGTGCCTATTCTTACTGCTCTATAATAATTTGCCCATTATATGTCTCCGTAGGGCATCCCTCCCATGTCCACGGCTGCTTTCATGCTGCCCAAACCCAGCACGCCTACAGCAGATGGGGGGGGCATGTTTCTAAGCACGCACAGCTCTTGGGAGAACACACCATAGATGTTTTCTGTGTGTATAATCTGAATTTGCAGACAGGCTTCCTGGTGAAAGTCCTGGGCTCACCCCAGTCCTCCTCAGCCCATGAAAGGCAGCAGACTTTTGGTTTTTGTTTGTTTGTTTGTTTTTGCTGTAAAATTAAAAATGAGGCTCAACATGTTTGTTTCATCTATCCCAGAGAAGGCTGACTGTCGAGGCTTTTGTTGAATGTGAAACAGACGATGAAATTGAATTAGCTTTGGAAAAAGACAGAGGCACTACGGGGCACAAAGAATGTTGAAGTATTCGGGTCAAACAACATTGAGATGGATTGGGTGTTGAAGCAGACAGGTCCAGATAGTCATAGCACGGCCAGTGATCTTTTGTACAGCGTAGAGGACACTCCTATGGGTGTAGCCAGGAAGAAGCTGTTCAGGTTGTCTCAGGGCTGGACCTGGTGCCAGGTGAAATAACATTGCCAGTGGACTTCCAGGAGATGCCTTCCTGCCATTGGCTTCACTAAAAAGGCTCAACAGAAGCACAGGGAACAAATATGGCATTGGCATATTGAAATATTTAAGAGCAGTAGAGATGAAGCTACAATCCATCAGGAAAACACATGGCCACCCAGCAACCAGGACCCTGTGACAGAGCTGGGCATGGCAGAGGGTACAACAGCATTGGCAGACGGGCTAGCTTTGAGAGATGACGTGTAGTGTCTGTGGTGGAGGTTACAGAGGTCATCTGTGTTCATTATGATGGCTACCATGTAGCTATGGATTTGGTCCAGATAGGTTTGGAAGAGACCTCAATTATTGTCCTTCCGGAATGTTTGAGCACTGATATGGGGCTCTACTTTCCAGAGCGCGCTACACTGGACATTATGCGCACGTTACTTTACAGAGCTACTGAAGGTGACATTCATGTTTTTTTCTCACCACTTAACCCCGTGATAGAACATAGTGGGATTGGGCCCGATGTCAGGGTCACCGGCCAGGCTGCTGTCGAATCTGCAAACTGAAGATGCTGTTGCAGCTATTATAAAAGACAAAGTGAACAGGCAGCACACATATGTAGAACTCCCCTGAACTCTACAGCGGGAGCAAGCGGTGATGCTCACAGTAGCCAAACGGAGGAGGCATGGGCTTGTCAGACCAGTCCAGTTATGGTGGCTCGGCCAGCCAGCAGCCGAATGGTGGTTAGGGAGGTGGTCCAGGTAGTGAGAGCAACATCAGTAAATATGACCGAGTTCTACAGGGAAACTCCAGTGGCTTTTCACTCAAACGTTACGTAAAAAGCTAAGGAGCAATGGATATCAACTACTACAGTAGGAATGACAGCGATGTGCAGCATGCCAGTGTTGATGGTGGGTGGGAAATAGAATTGATTTTGATCACTGACCCTCGATTAAATCATTCTTAAAGGAGACCCCTTCACTGACTTTAACAGTTTTTTTCCAATCCAGCCTCATGACATATGCTGCTCTCTAAGTGAACATTAGGGTCCCTCGAAGGACTAAGGTTCGATATTGTTGAACACAGAAATCACCTAGGATAATGGTACCGTGAAGCTGACTGAACTATAACTGGTAACCAATCCCCAGGTTCTCTCTAGTTACTGGAGGATGTGCGTAAGAGTACTTGAATTTAGGTTAAAGCATTCGAATTGTGTTAAATGCTGCTCTAATGGCGCAGTACACTGAACATGTTGGTGCTGGTTGAAGACAAGCTTTTAAAAACTCAGCATAGGAGGTGCATCTACAACTAAAAATGAAATATTTGGCACATTTGTTAGTTCTAATTTCATTTGATAAACTGTAAGGCATGTGATTTTAAAAGCTTTTTATTTTAAACTGTTGGGGACATTTTGAGATGCAACAGCAATACTTTAGGATTTTGGTCTTGGTATTTGTATGAAATGCGGAGGCCTTGATTTAAGTCACTGTGACTTCCTTTTAGGTGTATTGTGCTAAGTGAACCTTGTCATATAAATCTTCCAGCAGCCTCTCTACACTAAGATGAGGAGGAAGGCATGATTGGCCGGACTGTTGGCCTTCTTACCAACTCTGAGGTGTCATTTTAGAAATCCTATCTTGTGATGTCCTGAGCTGGGCTTTGTAAAAGTAGCTTTTATTTACTGTTGTCTGGCTTGCTACCTCCTTCTGCTGGCCCAGGCCTAGTCCTGAAAGCTTTTAGCCTCTGGATAATCTAACCTAGGCCTAGAATGGTTTCAGTCTCTGAGACTTACTGCTTAATAAGCTCACTTGTTCTTTCTGAGGTCTGGGCTGCCTGGTTCAACTCAGTTGTTCTGACTCAAACTCCTCTCCCAGCTGACTTATTGAATCTGGCTTCTCTTGGCCCAGAATTGCTCTGCTTGGCCTTAAACTAACTCACCAATCTGCTCTAATCTTCTGGCTTCTCATTTTCTGGCCTGTTCCAACTTCACCTGAGTGCTCTCTCTGCAACTCATCTCTCTATTACTGCCCTGGTGAAACTGCCTTCTCTCTCTCTCTGAAAAACTGCCTCTTAAATAGCTTCCTTTTCCTCTCTCTTCTCACAAGAGTTGGGCATAATATCCTATTCTGTCAAATCTTCTCTGATTCATCACCTTTTCTGCCAGTCAATTAAACATCACTTTCAAACATGGGTGCTTCCTTCTACAAACTAACTTTACCTTTGTTTGGGATTAAAGGCGTGTGCCACCATGCCTGGATCTAAGCTTTTCTTTACCCGATACTTGCTCTATACCAGGCTGGCCTTGAACTCAGATCTGTTTGCCTCTGTCTCCTGGATTAAAGGCGTGTTTGTATTCCATCTGGATCACACAGACCTAGATCTTTGGATGTGATCTCTCGCCAGCCCAGTCACATAGAACTAGAATGTGTTTGGATGGGATCTCTTGCCAGAACAGCCGTGTTCTGAATTAACATTCTTCTACAGAGTGTGGTAGTGCAGACCTAGAATCCTAACATTTTTGGGAGTGGAAGCAAGGTTATTGTTAGTTCTAGGCCAGTCAGAGCTATATAGAAAACTCAGAGGGAGGGAGGGGGAGGAGAGAGGGGGGGAGAGGGAGAGAGAGGGAGAGAGAGAGAGGGAGAGAGGGAGAGAGAGAGAGAGAGAGAGAGAGAGAGAGAGAGATTCTTCAGCCATGGTTCCCCAGAATTGGGACACCACAGGAAAATGCACCATTATTTATGTGTCATGGTCCTTTGGGGACAACACATCACTTGTCTTTCATCTTTATCCTGACTGAGTGTAATGACTTTTTCTGAAGCATCCCTCTTATAATTATGACACCTCCGGTGCCAAAGAGGAGGTTCTGTTTTCTTCCCTAAGCTCTAGTGCATGTCCTGAGATAGCAAATCAACCCAGTGGCTCCAATACTGTATCTATTTACTGTTACAATATAGAGACTGGGAGCAGGGACTTTTCCTCAGAGCGACACCAGGAGGGTCCTGCCTGAGGGGGTCATGAGTGCTGGGGGTGGGCGGGTATGAGGGTCAGTCAGGTTTCACATGTTGCTTGTGCATGAAGCAACCCCCCCCCCCAACCCTGCGTCCTCCCTGTAGGGCAGCTCAGCAGCTTCCTCCTCTGAAGGCCTCCAAGCCCAGTCCAAGTTGGTCACCTTCCAGGTGAGCATGCAATGGGTCATTCGCTACCATGCATCCGTCTTCCGCACGGGCCACCACTAATAAGCATCCTCTGCAGCATCCACAGGCTCTGGGGACCAGTGGGCATGAGGCAAATGCTCTAGCTAGGATCTCACAGCCCAGCACGGGAAGTGAGATACAGAAACACACCCAGCACCCCTTCGTTATCACCCTCTCTATAAGGGGGAGTAAATCATTTCTAACCCCCAAAGAATAGGAAACTCCCAGGTAAATGGGACGATTATTAAAAAAAAACCCCACAAAAGCTTAACAAGGTTGCAGGTGTATCTTTTATCTAAGTTATTGGTTTCTTACACCGCTACCTCCCTTCCAAGGAGAAAAAGGTTGAAAGGAACAGGAGATGTAGCCCTCTTAGATCTAGTTCCAGCTGGTTAGGGTCATAGGGCTCTTTGGGAAAGCACCAATCTCAGTCGTCCGGATGTCTAGCAGTCCCGCAACAGCAAGCAGCAAAAGCAGCAAGACCAACAAGCAGCGTTCTCCCCCTTACATCCCTCGCCTCCGAGAGGCTTCACCCAGCAGCTGATGGAAACAGATGCAGACACCCACAGCCAAACAAACAGGTCAGGCTCGGGAAGTCTTGCGGGAGAGTGGGAGAAGGAATTGAGGGAGCCAGAGGGGCCAAGGACTCCACAAGGCAACCCACAGAGTAAACTAACCTGGGCCCGAGGGGGCTCACAGAGACTGAATGACCAACCAAAGCGCATGCGTACGCTGGACCTAGGGCCCCTGCACATATGTAGTAGATGTGCAGCTTGGTCTTCAAGTGGGTTTCCGAACAACTGGAGCGGGATTCCTGTCTCACTCTTATGCCTGCCTTCGAATCTCGTTCCACTAACTGGGATGTGTTATTTTATTTCATTTATTTACTTATTTATTTATTTGGTTTTTTGAGACAGGATTTCTCTGTGTAGCCTCGGCTGTGCTGGACTCACTTTGTAGACCAGGCTGGCCTCGAACTCACAGAGATCCGCCTGCCTCTGCCTCCCGAGTGCTGGGATTAAAGGCGTGCGCCACCACCACCCAGCTCAGGATGTATTGTTTTACAAAATTATCTGTATTACCTGTTGGGCGCCACTGATTGTTTTATAAAATCATCTGCATTGCCTGTAGGCCCGGCTAACAATTAATCAAGACACAGACACTTGTTGTATTTTAAAATAATCTTAGTTAACCTGGGAAAAGGACAGATATCAGTTCTCTAAACTACCTCCCATAGTGGAACAGGCGTGGAATCCCTGTCTCAATCCCATGTCATCTGTTTTTAATAACTTTTATCAAACTACTTCTCATCTTTAATCTCAAATACTTGTTAATGTTTTTTATCTGGGCTAAATTCTCCATCTACGCGGGCCATGTGCTAACCCACGACGGCCTTCCTCTTTTCCCTTCAGGTCTCTCTCCTTTTTCCTCGTGGTGGTCTCTCTTTTTCTCAGAATTTCTCTCTGGCCTAGTCCCACCTATCTCCTGTTCTGTTCAGGTGGGATGGCTTTTTATTGAGCAAAACATGGGTCAGAGAGCAAGCAGGAATTAACATCAAAATACATCAGACCTTCCCCCAACTGGGATGCCTTGTCTGGCCTCAGTGGGGGAGGATGCACCTAGTCCGGTGTCAACTTAACCTGCAAGAGTGGGCTGGTACCCGTGGGGGGTGTGCTTCCTCTTCTCTGAGGAGAAGGGGAGGGAAGTATGAGGGAAGGGGGTATGTGAGGAGAGGACTGGGAGAAGAGGGGGGAGGAGGTTTCAATCAGAATGCAAATGGAATAAATTAATAAATTCCCTAGAGAGTTAATGTGTCCCAACAGAGGCCAAGATGTTTGGACCCCACCTGGACCCCTTGCTCACTCCCAGCTGCAGGCTGCCCACGAAGGGACCACAGGGAACTTAACTGTGCTTCAGAGCAAGGGCCACCTGAGGATTCAGGCCCGTCAGCATTACCTCAGCTAAGAGTGCTATTTTGTTTCAGCCGCTTGGTTTTAAATTATATTTATTCATTTTTTAATTTTTATTTGTGTGTGTTTGTATGAACATATGTGTGTGCATGTGTATGTTCATGTGTGGATGTGTGTGCTTGTCAATATGTGAATTGTGTTTAGGTGTCCTTGTAGGCCAGGAGAAGCCATCTTATATCCTGGAGTTTCCAGCAGCAATAAGCTGCCATGTATCAAGAACTGAACCTGGGTCCTCTACAAGAACAGCCAGTGGTCTTAACAGCTGAACCATCTCTCCAGCCTTTTGAGCCACATCTTTATAAAGGACCGTAGGAACCGAAGGTGTGGCTTAGGGTACCAGTCCTAGGCTCCATTCCAGCACCAAAGAAGGGTAAGGATGGACAGCTCCTTACAGTGTCTCACAGGAGTAAGAAGACCTGTTGGACCAGCGTGGCTCCTTGGAGAAGGAAATCTAAATGGCTCCACCCCTCCCATCATGCTTTTGGGTAAAGCTATTGGCTCTTGGAAGGAGTGGGGGCCAGGCATCCTTGGGGCTAGGGCTGAGGCTGAAAGCTCCTTTGAAACAACCATATCCATCCCGTATTAGAGAGCTCGTGTTTGACCCTGAGCATGTGCCAGCCACCATTCTAAATCCCCTCCCCCACACCTCCCCACACCAGCCACTGACTTCTCACACAAACGCCTTGAGGAGCGTTGACCAAGGCTGAAATCATAGACAGGAGAGGCAAAGCCACGGGTCACAAGGCCAGGGTGCCAGCGAGGCTCCAAAAGAGGATTTAGCCAGGCGTCCAGGAGTCCTCAGCCAACCAACTTCAAAGCTACTATGAGGCTCGGAGTCGGGGGTAGGGCACTAATGGCTGCAGACTCTGCAACAGATCTGTCCACATGGTTCCTCGCTGAAGCTACCCCCAGGTTCCTCAGAGCAGGGTGGAGAACTGTGATGGGAGGGAGCCTCAGCCAGAACACACCAAAATGTCTCCATAACACCTGAGGCTGGGGACCCAAGCATCTCACTGGAAAGATATAAGGGCTATGGCCTAGTTCGGTGGATTTTTTTTTCTTTTTTTTTCTTTCTTTCTTTTTTTTTTTTTTTTGCCTCTTACGTTTCCACAGACATTTTTCTCAGAGTACAGCAGAAACAGAGCCAAAGAAGTAGGGGATCTGTAAGAAATCAGATCCTGGTTCCATTGGCCGCTGATACCATCCCCTTACTCTGGCATGCTTCTGGACAGTGGCACACGCAGTGTCTGACGCTGAGCGCCCATCCCCTGGCCACTTTATCATTGAGATGATAATACTGGGTTTATAGACAGAAGATGTTGCCATGGCCTCTGAGTCCTCTTATGTCTCTTGGGAAGGACACGGGCCTAGAGGTCCCAGAAGTGAGGAGTGGAGAGGGGCTGTGGAGCAGGCTTGCATTAATCTTGGAGTCTGACCCAGACCAACTGAGCTCCTGGCTCACCGAGCCTTCTTGAGGGATTGTGGGGAATGGATAAATCAGATGTATATTGTTGACCCGAGCACAGCCAGGTCAAGGCTCCCAACACCTCTTACTTATGGGAATGCCAAGGCCTCCCGTGGCCTGACGGCTTCCCAGCTTCATGCTGCCATCTATCAATCGACGTGATTTGCCTTTTGTCTTCAAGTGTGCTGCTTCACGGTTACAGATGACTGCCCCACCCCCAAGCGTTACATCCTCCCTCGAAGAGGTAAAGAAAGGGGAAGCTGATAGCGGTTTGTGAACGCATAGGTTGGCTGGGTTTGGTCCACTCTGTGTCTGATTCTGTAGGAATGGAGTGAAACCTGCGCTGTGGCTTTTCTAATAAGCTCCAGGTGCTGGTCACGCTGTAAGCTGGGGCCCAAGCCCCGAGACATCTGGTTGACCTGTCTCGAACAGTGCTCAGAGCCTGGCTACATGTTGGGCCCACAGTGCTTGTGCACAGCTTGCATGATGCAGAGCCCACTATTAGCGCTGTGTTATGTCCCAGGGACCCGGAATTAAAAACTTCCCTGGTGACCCTAGCGTGTTGCCACAGCCAAGAACTGCTGGTTAGGACACTGCGTACACACCGCCGGGTCCCCATTCACTTCCTTTTCCCATATTTGTCCCCCAAGTTCAACTCAGGCTGCAGTTAGCCATCCAGCTGACGGCTGATCACAAGCGTCTAATCCGTGCACAACGTAAGTCTGGCTTTTGTTTTCTTTTTCTTTTTGTGTAGTGCCCACATAGTGCTTTCATGTGTACCTGCAAAAGTATGTGCTGGAACAAGTGTGTGTGCATGCGTGCATGCGCGTGCGTGTGTGTGTGTGTGTGTGTGTGTGTGTGTGTGTGTGTGTGCTGGTGCATTTGTATGTGGGTGCATACACACATCTATATATGAGTATGTGTGGTTATGTGTGCAGATGTGTGTGTGAGCAGGTGTTCAGGTGTGTACACTGTGTTTGCCTGTTTGCATGAGCACGGCTTATATGGCTGAGGCCAGAGGTTGCTATCAGGTGTCGTCCACCATTGCTCCCACTTTATTTTTTAAATTACTATTTTGTGCATATGAATGTTTTGGCTGGATGTGTATCCGTGCACCATATGTGTGCCCAGTGCCCACAGAGGCCAAAAGAGGTCATCAGATTCCCTGGAACTGAAATTACAGATGGTTGTGAACTGCCATGCTTGTGCTGGGAATCAAACCTCTGTCCTCTAGAACAGTAGCCAATGCTCTGTAACCACTGAGCCATCTCTCCAGCTCCTTCTACCTTAGTTTTTGAGAGAGGGTCTGTCCTGAACCTGGAGCTTATTGAATGATCTCTCCAGATCTGCCTGTCCCATTTCCTGAGTGTTGGGGCTACAGTCACCCACTTCTGTGTCTGGTTTTTATGTGGGTGCTGGGGATTAAACTTGGGGTGTCATTTTTATGCAGGGAGTCTTTCCAGACTGAATCATCCCGTCTGACTTTTTATTTCCAAACACAGCACTTCTCTGTCTGCCTCATCTCAGAAAGCAACAGAGTGGGCTTCTTGTTTTCTCTGACCACACCCTTGCATTCAGCCTTGGCTCCCTTCTCCCCTCAGGTGCTCCAGATAATCCTTAGGCATATTCTGCCCACCCTGGCTCCAGCTCATCCTGCAGTCTCTTCTTTTTAACCACGGTCACTGCTACGCCTGGAGCACAACTCTATGAGCTCCTCCCTGGCTCTCAAACAGTTCTGGCGCCTGCCCTTTCCCTGGCTCCTTCCCCTGCCAAGGCACCCTTCACATTGCGGTCATGACCAGACCTCACTACACCTGTGTACGGTCCTACAAACCTTTTCCACATGCGGGATGCAGGTCCAACTGGGACCCACAGCCGGGGATCCCTTCTCAACCATCTCTGGCTCCCTCTTTCCCTGGCTCAGGCGCTCCACCAGGATGCCCTGCCCTCTGCCCACACAACACTGGCTGCTTCTTCCGCTGCTGGCTGCCCCCAACGGCCTGGTTCTTGTTCTCCAGGCTCTGCTTGGCAAGCTGCTGCCGCTTAGCACATGCCACTCTCAGCAAACATGTCCCCTTGCCACCCGATGCTCCTGGTCATATATTTGTACCCTTCTGGTTCCTTCCAGGCTCTGCCATCCTCTGCCTTTCTCTCTAGACTGGGAGCTTCACGAGTCACGGTGGATGCTCTCAAAATACTCAGGCAAGGGGTATGGCAAAGGAAATGACCAGAAGAAAAACATTCAAAAGGAGGAAGAGACAGGAGAAAGGAGGAGGGGAGGGGAGGGAGAAGGGGGGAGGGGAGGGAGGGGGAGGGAGGGGGGAGGGAGGGAGGGAGGAGAGAAGGAGGGATGAAGATGGGGAGGAGGGACAGCAGTAAGGATCCAGCAATGTACCAGAACTTGAATCTTCCCCAGAAGTGGTCCAAGTTAGAAGTTGATTTTAGGTGTCCCAACTGGGTGCTCTGAATTGCTGATTAGAGAGAACATTTGTGCAGTAATGCCCAATGTATCCACATCCCCTGAACTTAGCAATTACAGCTCTTTGGCTCGCTTACCTGGACATTTGCACAACTCCTGGCTTCAAGCAAGGGTTCAGTCTGAGCTATCTGAACGGCCCGAAATTCAAATGACAATTCCTTGTGCCTTGAGGACATCTAAGAACGCCTAGTCTCACTTTCTGCTTTAAAGGGGGTGAGGAGTTCTGGTCTCCCTTTCCACGTGGCTACTGTCAACCTGGAAGCAGGGCTGGTGCTCAGGCGCCCCTGCAGGGAGTCTCCAGGAAGCCATGTCCTCAGCACAGCAGAGCACTGACCTCCAAGGGACCCTAGCACCAAGCCTACCCCTCTTTGCTTTGCGGGAGGATGTCTAGCCACCCTGGCCAGCTCACAGCTAGCGGCACAGGGGTTTCCTCTAATCAAAAGCCAAACTGCAATTATAGCTGCTCTGAAGCTAGGCACATGGTGCCACTTAATGGGGCAGATTTATAGGACATTAACAACTCCAGCGGCAGAGCACCAGGTGCTACAAATCATCAAAATTAGAAACAAACAAGCCCTTGAGGCTCCAGATGCAGTCTCCGGTGGGGCTTGACACGTCTAAGGGTCACCCAAAATGCACTAGCTGTGCTTCTGCCACAGGACCTTTTAGGTTGACAGCCCTGTTTGCATGAAAGTTAAACACATATCCAAACTTAAAAAAAAAAATAATGTCCAGATATGTTTTCGCCTGATGTGCATTTTTTTTTCCAGCCCCATGCTACCTGTGACAGTGTCGTGTTCTCAAGGTCGAGTTGCACTTCCACCAGTGCACACCTTCTGTAGCTTCTGCAGTCTCTCACCCCTTTCCTCTCAGGTTTTACTAAGCAAATGAAAGCAAGTGGGGTAATAGTCTCTCTCTCTCTCTCTCTCTCTTTTTTTTTTTTTTTTTTTTGGTAAAAACTTCCACTCTGCCCTCACCACTTTGCCCTCCTCTTCTTTCCTCCCTTGCCTCTTCCTGTGCCCTGGACCCCAACCATCTTTTCCCTAAGCAAGAACTTCATTTCTACAGCCAAGCCCAAGCATTGTTATCACTCCCTGGTTAGCTACCCCCTCAGTAAGTAAGCATACCACAATGGCCCGACTTAAACCAGAAAGCAAACCTCTCTTCATTCAGTGTTCACGGTCTTCAACACCAGCCAAGTTTTCTTCCGACTGTCCACCAAAGCCACTCCCCTCACGGGCACCAATGGCTTCTCTATTGCCACCTCTGGGGGTCACTTTGCAGTCCTCATCCTGCCTGCTGGCTCATGAGCATTGGGTATGGTTCTCTTTGTGATTCCTTCCCCTTCCTTCCTGGCTTCCATGTGCTGGTGGCTGCAGAATCAGCCCTAGGAGCCTTTCCCTTCCTCCTCCTCCTCCTCCTCCTCCTCCTCCTCCTCCTCCTCCTCCTCTTCGGCTACCCCTGTGAAAGGTTGTTTGACATGCCCACCACGGGGTCGTAACCCACAGGTTGAGAACAGCCGGTCTAGACCCATGACTCTAAATAACAAGCCTATATTGGCAACTATAATAGTTCTAGCTAGAAGCTCCCAGGAACTTGAGGCTTTCCTTGGCAATCCGATCGCTTTCTGCTTCCAGTCACCACACCACCAACGAAAATGAGCGTGAATGCGCATTTGATCATCTTCACCCAGCAAAGGAACCAATTGGTTCTCATGATGCAGGCTCGGAAACATCACCCAAGACGGTTGTACAGAGTATGCAGTGGCACCAGAGAGAAGCCTAAGTGACAATGTCCTTCCTTTCAGCAAGAATGGTGCCCTACTCACTGTGATTTCCCGGGATGCTGCCGTCTCCCAACTCCCTCTCCAACTTGTTAGAATTGTTTCCTTCTTCACAAATCACTAACCAGTTGTCTTTGCCAATTGTGTGTATGCTCCTGTGCAGGTGCCACAGAGGCCACAGCAAGGTGCAGGCCTGGATATCATCAGTTCCACCTATGCTGGGATTTTGACTGGTTTGACCGTGCGCAGGTTACCTCTGGTACTGAAAATTCATGGGCACCATGGCCAGATATCTGGTGGGGATTAAACCTACACCTTCGTGCTTTCAGGGCAAGCGTTTTTCCGCAGTCCTCTCCATCCTCACGCTCTTGCGTTCTTTCCACCCTCTCTTCCACAGTAGTGTTCCTCCTGGGTCTTGAGAGAACAGGAAGCTGACATCCATGTCCCATTGGATGCAATAAAGTAAAAATCGTACTGAAGGTACGGTAAGAGAAGGGCGGGGCTCACAAGCGGAAATAAGCAGGATACAGGAAGATGACGTGATGACGCAGCTCCTTTCTGGGTTCTCAAAAACTGGAGTCGGCCAGTCCCGTTCAGAGAACGGGCAGGATGAGTCTGTGGAGTCTTGTCTTCCCCACAGCAGCTTATGCCGCGGCGGCCCGTCAGTGTCTGATGTCCGCCAGGGCTGTTTTCGCATTGGTTGCCTTCCTTCTTTTTGCATACCTGGGGCTTCTGTGGCCACACTCAGCTTCGCAGTCATCCTCCGGAAACTCACGATCCCGGCTAGGCTAAGGTTAAAACACTGGGAGGTGTCTCTCCAGTGCTGGAGTGTGGAAAGTGCCACAGCACTGAGGTCAGTCCAGGAAGAGGATGTCTTTTCCTTTTAAGACCTCCTGGTATCTAAAGGCAGGGAACCATGTCAGAGGCAGCCCCTAATTTCATTATTAGTAAACGGGTGTGGGGGAAGTGGGGAGTGGAGCATAAGGCAGGGACTGGGAGGAGAGGAGGGAGGGGGCTGCCATCAGGCTGTAAATTTTGAAAAAAAGAAAAGAAAAGAAAAAATAATTTAAAATAGAAAAAGAAAGAAAGAAAAAGAAGAATGCAGGGGAAAAAAATCTTCTGGGTGTTGATCCATATGTTGAGGGATGCAGCTGTAAGTGACTCTGACTTCAGGGATTGGCAGGCAGGTGACTCCAGAATTCAACCTGCCCGCTGACCTCAGGCTCAGAGCTGACTGCAAGGCATCCCAGGACTGAACCATTTCTCGGTATATGCTTCCCAGCCTGAGCCTGGCCTTCTGCAGCTAGCATCCTTCAGCTTGCCTGTCTGCTAAGGCCCTAGGACATGCCTGTCAGTGCTGAATTACAGGCGTGTGGTGTGTGGGCTGCTGTACTGGGCTTAAGCATGCTTTCATGGCAAGTACTTTACCATCTGGGGCCTGTCCCCAGCATGAACACAGTGTTCTTTCATGGTATAACACAGGTCTGGCCTTCTTTCTTTCAGAATGCACTAATGCTCAGTGTATGTGTGGTGAGTTCCTGCACACTGGGAAATGAAGGTGTTCTGTCTGTCTTTTCTTTTTCACCTATTTACTGGCTGTAATAATTCGTAAAGAGATTTGTTTCCCATTGACTTTGGTTACTGGTATGGTTTGAATATGGAATGTCCCCACAGGCTCTTGTGTCGAACACTTGATCCCCAACTGACTGTTGCCAATTGGAGAGGTGATGGAAACTTCAGGAAGTTAGGCCTAGATGCAGGAAGTCGCTGGGGACATGCCTGCACAGAATGTCTTCTTGCCCCCCCCCCACCTGACTCCTTTCTTCCACGAGGTGGATCACCTCCTCCTCCTCTTCCTCCTCCTCTTCCTCCTCCTCTTCCTCCTCCTCTGCCTTTTCCTCCTGATGCCGCCTCACGTGGATCCAGAGCAAGAACCAAGGGATATGGACCGACCCCTCTGAAAGCCTGAGTTAAAATGAAGAATTCTTCCTGTAGCTGTTTCTGTCAGGTACTTTGTGGCAGCTGTGAGAAGGTAACTAACGCTGTTCCTGATGTGGAGTGACCTGTGCCCCGCTCTCCGCAACCCCTCTGCCGAAGCCCTAACTCTACAGACTGTGAGTGGTTGTTTGGGGCCCCAGGGAGACAACTTAGGTAAATGAGGCCATACATGCTGATCTAATAGCGCTGGGGCCCTTGTTAAAATGAAGGTGACCCCAGAAAATTTATCTTCTTCTTCTTCTTTTTCTTCACATCTACACAGAGGCCATGTGAGAACACAGAGGGAAGGTGCCCATCTTCAAGCCGGTAAGGAATTTCAGAGACCTGACTCTGGACACCGTGGTCTTGTATCTCCAGGACCCTAAACTCTGAGGATTGTAATGCTGCTGTTCGAGCCATCCAGTCTGTGGTCTTTTGTTATGGCAGCCTAAGCAAACCAAGTCACCAGTGGTAGACTTCGTACGCACAGGGATGAAGGGTACTGTTAGATCCTTTTCTTTATTTTCCAAATTCCTAGACAATTAATTTGTTTCTATCCTCCTCCAAAGGTCACACCACTGTGTAGATTCTTTTGTCATTATTGAATCACGGGTTTAAGGGTAGTTTATGAATTTCAATCCATCGCATTCCTGTTCTAACACTCAAACTATTTCATCTTTGGCCAGTAGGGAGCCACTCTATATTGGCACCAGAGCTCTTTTGCCAAATCAGTCTTTGAAGCCTCTGTATGGGGTATGAGCTGAACATTCCAGGTTTTTCTGGCCCTTGTATCTTGCCTCTGACTGAAGATAAGCTGTATCTCCGAGAAGACAGGGTTCCCACTAATGAGGTCTGGTGTTTCAGGAAAACGAACCACAGGCTAAGGAGTACTGTTGTTTGCTCCCGGGGTGCCTGTTATTTCTAGGCCAGGACTTCTATACATGCACATACCAGAAGTCACATGCTTAGCAACACTTGCCTAGCATGTGTGAGGCCCTGGGGTCAATCCCCAGGACTGGAAAAAGAAAAACTCTAGCTGCTTCCCTCTCTCTTGCTGTGGTGTGTGTGTGTGTGTGTGTGTGTGTGTGTGTGTGTGTGTGTGTATGGTGTGTGGTATGTGTATGTGAATATGTGTGTATGTGTGTGTATGTGTGTGTGTATGTGTGTATGTGTGTGGTGTGTGTGTGTGGTGTGTGTGTGTGTATGTGTGTATTCTGTGTGGTATGTGGTATGTGTATGTGAGTATGTGTGTGTATGTGTGTGTGTGTGTGTGTGAGATACATCCTGACAATCCTAGATTCTAATGTCACAGAGATGATAGAACCAGAATAGAACAAAATTAGTCATCTGCTTTATCCTGGTGATACACCACAGTCAGTCTCAGAATATTATCAGTATTCCCAGTTTTGTCTATAATCACTAAGAATCAATTCTAAAGGTTTGTATATAGGCCAGGGAGATGGCTCTATGGATAAGAGTACTTGAGCAATCATGAGAGTTTGAATTTCTAAAATTTTCCTGAAAAAGCCAGGTACCGCAACACACACAGACTACACACACACAAGGTTTGCGTGTGCAAGTCTCATTCCTGGTCCCAGTTAACATTGTACTATTTCTCTCTCTCTTTGTCGTGTGGCATTTTTCCTAGGCAGATGGGACACGGATATTTATTCACCCCAAATAAAGAACCAATGACAGGCCGAAGTAATAATACCACCGAAGCCCAACTTGGAGAACCGGTGAGTTTTCAGGGCTCACTTACTGGAGTGTGAGTGAAGGCTGTCCACAGAAGCCGGAACCAGTCGAGGCAGCTGAGTCACTGAAAGCCCATCCATATGGGTGACAACTCATGGAAGCTGCAAGGGTTTAAAGCTCACTGCACCGTTGCAGGCAGCCTGCCAGGTCAGAGTCTCTTTCAGGTAGCTTGCTTGGCCTCTGTCTCCTGAGCTGTCATTTTTTTATATAACTTTGGATAGAGAGGGGTCTTGGGCATCTGGGCAACTTCTGAGTTGAGCACTTCCTGTGTCTTTAGGAGCTTCCCCCCCCCCCCCCATGGAATGTTTTTAACTCAGGGAAAGCTGCTACCCAAACCCTCCAGCCAGCCTTGCTCTCCAAATAAGTATATGTTAGTGCTTCCATCATTTTTTTTATTATTTTATGTATATGACTATTTTTGCCTGCATGTATGTGTGTGTCCCTTATGCATACCTGGTGCCCACGGAGGTTAAAAGATGGCATCAAATCCCTGGGAGTGCAGTTACAGACAGTTGTGAGCCACTGTGTGGATAATGGGAATTGAACCCAGGTCCTCTGCAAGATCAACCAGTGCTCTTAATGGCTAAGCCAACTGTCCAGCCTCTCTCCCTCATCTTTATATTGTCATTTGCCCATTTGGTTTCTTTGTCTGTACATCAGTTTCTAGCAAGTTCCTTAAGGAAGGCTCACTGGAGTCTCAAATATTCTAATATTGCATATAGCTTCTATATATTTAATTTTGTACAAATGTGAGTGCATATTTATCTTTGTGTGCATGTGTCGGTGTGTAAGCCATGTTTTGTGCACATATGTGCATGTGTGTGGAAGCCAGAAGCTGATGTTCGATATCTTTTATTTCTCTTCACCTTGTTCTTCTGAGACAGGGTCTCTAGCTGAACCTAGAACTCATCAATTGACAGACTGGCTGGCCCGTGAGCTCCAGGGATCTGCCGTCTCCAGGCCACGCCCACAGAATAGACTCACAGGTGCATGCCACTATAGTGATTAGAAAATGGATGCTGGGGATCTGAACTTAGGGCCTTGTGTTTCTACAGCCGGCACTTTACCAACCAAGCCATCTCCTCGGCCCTCTTATATCTGAAAGCCAGGAGTTTAAAAACTATGGATTTAATTTTATGTGCATGGATGTGAGGATGTCAGATGACCTGGGACTGGAGTGGCAGACAGCTGTGAGCTGCCATTTGGGTGCAGGGACCTGAGCCTGAGTCCTCTGGAAGAGCAGCCAGTGCTCTCAACTGCTGAGCCATTTCTCCAGCCCCTGAAATTCATTTTTGATTAATTAAAACTGCTAGTTCATTTTCTTTTCTCTTCCTTTTCTTTCTTTCTTTTCTTTTCTTTTTTATTTCTTGTTCTTTTTTCTTTCTTTTATTTTTTATTTTGTTTGTTTTGTTTTGTTTTCTGGTTTTTCGAGACAAGGTTTCTCTGTGTCACAGCTCTGACTGTCCTGTAATTTGCTTTGTAGACCAGGCTGGCCTTGAACTCACATCCATCCGCCTGCCTCTGCCTCCCAAGTGCTGGGATTAAATGGGTGTGCCACCACTGCCTGGGCCTGGTTCATTTTCTTTCCTGAAATATCTTATCGTAAATACATGACTCCTCCCTCAGCAAATGGGTCCTCTTTATGTAACCCTAGCTATCCTGAAATTCACTGTGTAGACCGGGCTGGCCTCAAACTCGCAAGATGCACCTGCCTCTGTTTCTGGTTCTCAAGTGCTGGGTTTAAAGGTGTGCGCCACTAACCCATGCTTGTTATTCCACCTTCTTCCACCATAAAGTGCTACCTTCAAAATGTTTGTCAATAATCTATCAATCTATTATACTAGACACGTATGCTTTTTACCTCAATGTCTAGTTTCTAAATTTTTTATTAAACCCTAGTCATTTGTTGAGATATGTCTTAGTGTTGACAGTCACTATTTTCAGGTGTCTTGAGCAAGATTTTTTTTTATCAATAAACACAATCCAACATGTAAGTAAAGGACAGAAACCACATGATCATCTCATTAGACAAAATCCAACGTCTTGTCATGATTAAAGTCCTACAGCGACTAGAGATACAAGGGACACGGCTTACCATAATAGAGGCAATTTACAGCAAGCCCATTCTAAATGGAGGGGGGGAAAAGCGTTTCCACCAAAATCAGGAACAAAGCAAGGATGTTCATTTTCTCCATTCCTATTCCATACAGTACTTGAAGTCAGGAAAGGAAGAAGTCAACACATCCTTATTTGCAGAGAAAGTGATTATATTTTTAAGTCAACATCTTTCTATGTAGCCTTAGCTGGCTTGAAACTCACTATATAGAGCAGGTCTGGCCTCAAACTCACGGTGATCCACCTGCTTCTGCCTCCAAAGTGCTGGGGTTAAGGGTGTGTATCACCATGCCCAGGCAAGGGATGTGATTTTATACATAAAAAGACCCTAAGGATTCCACCAGAAAACTTCTATAGCTGATACCTTCGGCAAAGTAGCAGGATATAAGATTAATAGTCTTAATTTCTGAAATTGTGTTCTTTTATTTCTAAGCAGAGTTTGTGTTCATACAGTGAAAGACATTCTTCAGATTCTGGAATCTTCTAGGCTAGCAGCATGCTGTCCCCCTGATGTTTCCATTCCCGGTGGGATGTTCAGAGCCCCCAACTCAAACAACAGGCCTTCAAAAGTACAGAGGAGACACCCCAGGCAAGTTCAGCCTGACACCCTAGACCAGCAGGAAATTCCTTTCTACTCTCAAACTCAGTTCTCCTCTGGCCTCACTCTCTCAGCCTTGCATGATGTCAGCTGCGGGTGCTGACCCTGAACTGACAAAACCCACCAGTGACACTGCACATCAAAGGCCAGTAATCCTGCCTGAAAACCAAGATGAGGGTGAGTGACTCCTTGGACCACGGGCTTCCTCCTACGCCGGCATTAAGTAAGGCCCTCGGGAATTAGATACCATCTGGCAGAGGAGAGGCTTCTAAATGGGACTGAGATTTCAACCTCAACTTTCCTTCTACCCCCACTCTCTCTCCTCCAGCCATGTGGGTCCTCCCAACGTGTCTCCCACGAGAGGCCAGGCTCACTCCAACCCCAGGGACTTTTACGTTTGCCTCTCGCCCAGCTAAGCCCTTTGTCCTGGGGGGGCTTTCTGAGCCTCACCCTCTTACACTGCAGGTGTCTGTTTAAGTGCCGTCACATTGGTACATTTCCTCTCACCCAACCTCTATTGAACTATATAACATGGAACTCCTTCTTCATCAGCACCTGCCCAACCTCTTGCTAATTTTTTTTCTAAAAATTTCATACACGCATACAATGTATCTTGGTCATTTCCATCTTGTTACCTACTTCTGTCATTCTCCTGCTCCCACTGAGCCCCTCACTTCTCCCCATCAAGGCCTTCTCTATGCCCCCTATTTTTATGCCTTTGTCTTGTGACCCACTGAGTTTAAATAGGGGTGACTACACCTCGGGAGGGAAAGGAGACTCTTTCTTCAGGCGACCACTAACTGCCAGCACCTCCCGGGGGAGGAGAAGGACTCCATGAGCCCCCTCCCCATGCATGCTGGAATTGTGACTGTCTGGATCTTGTACAGGTGACCACAGTTGCTGTGCATTCATTAGTGCACCTGCTACGCCGTGTCCAGAAGGCAGCTTTTCACTCTCCCCCACGCTCATGATCTCTGCATTTTATCACACCCCTCTCTCTCTCTCTCTCTCTCTCTCTCTCTCTCTCTTTCTCTCTCTCTCCCCTAAGTTCCTTGAGCCTTGGGGAGGTGATGTAGATGCCCGTTTAGGGCTGAGCACCCAGCAGTTGGCATGTCCACTTACACAACAACAGTAGTAGGTCCGCTGGTTCTCCGTTTGGGTCTATGACCTCCCCAGCCAAGGGCTTTTGACCAGGTTAGCAGAAGGAGGCCCTTTGCTAGGGTTGTCTTCAGAATGTTCATCACTGTTTACACCAGTCCATCATGCATTCATCTGTTTGTTTCTCATCCGCCTTTTCCATTGAGTGGTAAGTTAAACCCCAGAACGGCAGAGATTTCATCTAACGTGTCTATGGTTATATTCTTGCTCCCTTCCCAGGCAAAACTCTTGAGGCATAGAAGCGCTGGAGAAACATCCATTGAATTAAGTCTCTGCTACCTGTTCAAGTGGAAACCTTCATCAGCCATCGCTCTTGTGATGAAGAAGTACGGAAAATTCTATCAGAATGTGGACTTGACTGACTATGACTGGAGCCGAGATAGATTTGTTTTGAATTGTTTAGGTTTGGGCAGTACCAGGGGACTGCTGAGCCTAGGGCCTTGCTCATGTTTGTCAAGCATTCTACCACCAAGCAGCATACACCCCACTCCTCTTTTTACCATTTATTTTGAGACAGAGTCTCACCAAGTCATCCAGGCTGGCCTTGAACTCATGATATGGCCCAAGTACAACTTGAACTGCACCTTGCTGCTTCAGCTTCCCCAGTGAGGTTATAGGTCTAAACCACCAAGCCCAACTGAGGGCTTCTGCTGTCTGTGTTTCTAGGTTCCCATAACGCCACCATGTGTCAAAGACGGTGGGGCTGCTCACCTTGGCGCTCTACACTGCTCTTTCTCACATTATCAAGCTCTGAAATGTACAGGCTGATCCTGGACACCTGGACTCACCTCACAGAACAGCTCCAGCTTCGGGGGATACCTAAAAAGATGATCACCAGGGAATTGTTTGCAGGACAAACATGGCCCAGGCATGGCCATCACTACCTCCAGCCCCTACCTGCTTTTTATTTCCCATGAGCAATCGTCTAAGCAGAGAAGGGTGAGCCTGGCCTTGTGCGATAGGTTGATGTCCCGCTAGAGTGCAAAGGGAGTTACCCACAGAAGCAAGGATGTCACAGTCCTTAAGAAGAATAGATGGTCCTGAGATTGGTACCCAATGAGGAAGTCAAATGGTTCTGGCCTGTGGTCACCTAGCCACATACTCATGGGGACCAGGAAAGTGACTGAACGGCTAGATGGGGGCCAGGCAGACAGTTTGTCCATATCCCTGTTAAGGAGGTAGCTTTCACCAAGTCTTGCAAAAACGGATACAGGCCCAGTATGGCCAGATTTTCTGATTTCTCACGGAAAACCAGAAATCCAAATGTGTCTATGAGGTCTCCCAATTTTAAATGCTGCCAACAGAATGAAAAATTTTTAGAAGCACTGTTTTCTAGCTAACATTTCTTTGTAACAAACCACCCTGGATTTAGTGACGTGAAACAACTGTTCTGTTATGCCCACAAACTCTCTGTGACAGAAGTTTGGACAGGACGGAGTGGAGATGGTTTGACTCAGCTCCGTGGCGTCTGGGGCTTCAGCTGGGAAGACTCAAGCCCTGGCGCTAGAACCATCTGGAGATTTCTCTATTCGCATAGCTGGTGCCTGGGCTGGAATGACTCAGGCCGGGACTCGGCTGGGACAGTCCACTAAAGCTCCTACACATGGCTTTCCATGTGGCCTGAGCCTGTCATGCATGGCTCTGGGTTCTGAGACTGCGTGTCACAGGAACAGGCTCTGCAGGAGAACCAAGCGGAAGTCGCCTGGCCTTTTTACCATCTGGCCTCCAGTCTCACAAGATCACTTCCATTGTATTCCACTAGCCAGGGCCACTCCCTCCCCCACCAATGTCCCCTGAATTCAAGAGAAGAGGGACCAAGTGCCATCTCTGCATGGAAGGGCATCAACAATTTTGCCGGCTGCACACACGCTGGGTGGGCTGTGCCTGTAGGGTGTGCAGGCCAGACATCTGCCTGCAAGGCATAAAGGGATAGGGATCCAACTCAGGCACTGAAGACTTGCAGCAACAGTCCCAGACCACAGATCTGGTAGTGGGGCCACAAGCAGAGAAGCCTTCCTGAGTGAGCTTCCTTGGACCTGTGGTCCAGATCCCTTGCCAGACCCTAATGCTGCCTGCGGACAGCCATCTACTGGGTCTCCACATTCAGACCAGTCCCCAGCCTCAGCACAACCCCAGAACACACTCCCAAGTCTTACGGTTTGGATATGAAGCGTCTCCCAAAGGCCATGTGCCGCCTAAACGCCCCTTCGTTACCAACTGGTGGTATTTGGGGTGCGGGGTAGTGATTTGTAGATGGTAAGGGGAATCTAGCTGGAGAAAGCTGGTCACTGGAGGGGCCTGTCCTTGAAGGGTGGGTGTGTTCTCAGGCACCCCACTCCCCAGTGTCTCTCACCTCTACCACTCTCCCCTGCTTTCTGGTTGTCATAGGGGAAACAGCTTTGTGCTTCCTGCCATGGTGATTCACTACGGGACAGCAAACAATGGAGCCAAGTGACCAGAGTCTGAAACTGCGAGTGAAAGCAAACCTGTCCCTCTTCAAGATGATTTCCTCACGTGTTTTGTTACAGTGATAGAAAGATGGCTGACATATCAGCCACCACTAAGGCATCCTCTTCCATATGCACCCAGAGAGAGCCCAGGCCATCTTCCTGCATCTTTTTTTCTAGGGAGATTTTTTTTTTCTTTTAATCATCAGACCAAAAGGGCCAAGCCCTTACTTATCCCAGGTGCCATAGACTCCTGCAAATCAACAGGTTGGAATCTGCCCCTCAGTGTCGTGGTGTTTGGTGGCCACACAGCTCTCCTTTGCCCTTTGCCCAAGAAGAAGACCCTCACCAGGGCCAACATGGGAAACTTCTAGTGTAATGTGCAATCTGGGCCCCAGAGCTGTCTATGTACAGCCACTGCCCCCTCTAACCATAAGCCTGGCCTCATGCCTACCCCCAGAACACATCCTGATGCATTACGTTTACATCTGAAGTGTCTCCCCCCGCCCCACCCCATAGGCCACATGCCCAAGAGACCCTTTTCCAGCCAGCACCTTGATCTCAGGCTCCCAGCCTCCAGAACGGGGAGAAAGAGTTCTTTATTCTTTAGGCCACCCCATCTTTGACTGTATTCAAACAGACACTGGACCATCTGACAAAAGTGCTTCTGGAAGGCCCAGCTGTTCCCTGATGGCAAATACCTTCCTCGCCAATCTCCAAGGAAGTGGGAAAGAAAGGACGCATGGGGGAAACAAGCATGGCCTTGGGCAGAGTGTGGATGCTGGGCCAGCCCATGTGCTGGCTTGCTTATAGTCCTTCATGAGCAAACTGCATCTCATAGTAAGTATGGCAAGTGTGCGGGCTCATGCTAGGTGACTCACGAACTTACCTATGGGGTAAGCAAGATGGAGAACTGAGATTCATAGGCGGGGCCAAACTATAAAGACCCTTGCAAACTCTGTGCTCATGAACTTGATGAGTCGGCTTGTAGGGGGCCATCCAAGGTTCTGAAGATGAGGGGCGACTCTGCTGATGAAGGCCGGTGATGATGAAGAGATTCCTTCCAGGGTTTTTGCTTTACAGATCCTCTTCTCCATGGGCTACTTGTTTACAGTTACCATGTAAGTAAAGTAAGAGTCCCAGGAGTTCCAGTGTTCAAAGTACCAGCAGCAAAACCAAGACAGGATGTGAGGTCCCTGAGTCCACAGGGGCTCTCATAACATAGTGCACACCGGCCCCTCATTGGAGCCACCTAACATGACTCTCTGTCACCTCATCTCTTACTCCCAGAGATTGGATCTGCCAATGGCTGTTCTACACGGGCAGCCTGAGATCCAGCTAACCAATCCCAGTGAGTGTGGGACTACACGGACGCTGGAAGAGAGGCAGCCCCAGGCTTTCTCTGGAGAGCCAATGGTCCCTGAACACCACCTCAACTGTCCTGTGGAGAATCTCTTCCTGAGGGCGAGTCTCAGAGATGCTACTTCAGGCTTCTCCAGAAGCAAGCCAAGAGCCCCAGGTCCATGCTTGCTTGGACTGTGCTTGCGGGCCACTCTTATTCTTGTCCCTTGTCCCAGAAGCAGCCCTTGCATCTGTGCCTTGTTTAGCTGTAGGCACATACTGGCTTTTACTCCATGTCTTCATTTGTATAAGGAGGAAAAAAATCAAAGTAGCAACCTTAGGGAGTTTGTCGAGAGTTAAAGGCATGTCGGGACTGTGCGGTGGCACAGGGAAAGGAGAGGAAAACCCAAGAGAAAGGTATCATGGGAAGGAATAAAAACTATATGCAACTATATCTAAACGCTTATGATGTATATTTGTCGTATGCTTATATTTACAACCATATGCAAATGGCACAATTGATTTCATAGAAATTTCTAATTTTTGACTGCCCAAGTTTACTTTCTGTTGCTGTGATCAACAGCATGACCAAAAGCAACTTGAGGAAGAAAGGGTTTACTTCACCTTACAGCTTATCGTGAAGTAAAGGCAGCGCAGGAGGGACCCCGAGGCAGGAACTGAAGTAAGGATCATGGAGAGGCGCTGCTTACTGCCTTGCTCTCCTGGGCTTGCGCGGCCTGCTTTCTTACCCAACCCAAGGCCACCTGCCAGGGATGGCACTGCAGGCAGTTGCCTAGGCCCTCTACATTAGTCATTAGGGTTTTTTTTTTAATGCTTCAGAGTCTCGCCTATAGGCCAATCTGATAGAAGCAATCCCCCTATTGTTATTCCTGCTCCTCAGACTATAGCTTATTTCAACAAAATTGGCAAAAAACCAAGCCAAACAAACAAACAAACAAACAAAAAAACCCAAAAAGACAACTAACCAGAACATAGACACACTGTTAGAACTCTTAAGAGCTCAGCAAAGTTGCTGGATAAAGAGGCAATAATTAAACACCAGTAATTTTCTATATCCTAGCAATGACAGATCAGGGGAAAAAACTTATCTGAAAAAAGAAACATCGAACCAGGGTGATGGTGGCGCGCACTTTTAATCCCAGCATTCTGGAGGCAGAGGCAGGTGGATTGCTGTGAGTTTGAGGCCAGCCTGGTCTACAGAGCAAGTTCCAGGACAGCCAAGGCTACACAGAGAAACCCTGTCTAGAAACAAAATAAAAGAAGACAAATAAAAGCAGAAGATATCTGAAATCTTGTACATCAGATGTTTACAGTGCAATTCATCACAGTAGCAAAATGACAGTTATGAAGTAGCAACGAAATCACATTATGACTGGGGTTACCACAAGACGGGGAACTGGATTAAAGCGTCACCGCAACAGGAATGTTGAAAGCCACCGCTTTAGGCAAACAACGGCATTTTATAAAGAGTACATTGATGTCTTCAACTGGTTCCCCACTGCTCGGCTAAGCATGAGCACCCCAAAAATATTTACAATGATTTTTGTTTGCTTGTTTATTGTGACAGCATCTCACTCTGTGTCCATCCTCGGCTTGAACTTGCAGCAATCCTCTTGCCATGGTCTCCAAAGTGTTGGGTTTCAGTACACACAAAGATTTTTATTTACAAAAAAAAATCTTACGAGAAATGAATTTAAGGGAAATGCAACAGATCTTTTGCGGGCGATCCACCCTCTATGTTAGTATTAAAAAGTGCCAAGTCCTGCATGACCAGAACTTTATTAGCTCTGTATTTCCTGACACCACTTGAGGACAGGCCTTTTAGCCTGCTTAAGAACATCTAATGAAAGTTTGCTTCACGGGTTTTTCTCAAATATTTTTTTTTCCTTGAGATGACAGACCATGGAGAATTAGTGGGCTGGTTTCAAAAGCAAAACCGAATTCTCTTGTTAGCACATCAGTCATTTCTGTGTCCACAGCGTCATCTTTACTCTGAAGACAGAGGCCTGGAGAGCAGGACTCTCCCCGGGTCCCTTATCAAGACTGAGGCCCGTGCTGGTTGGGAGATCAGTGGCCGGCCTGTATAGGACGGAGGTGGTCAGCCCCGTAGCTGCCCTCCAGGCTTCCTGACATTTGTGCTTTAATCAAGCCCCACTCTGTCCTCCCAGTTTCAAAGCCCAGTGAGGAACCACAAACTCCCACAGCCTCTGGCGGGAAAGCCGAGGGGGGA